>NC_056741.1:870003087-870008087 GCF_019279795.1 Protopterus annectens | reverse complement strand
GTACCGAAGTCATCTAAAAGCCAAGTACCCCATTGGGGAACATTTATTCTTGCCTCAGCCGATGTCAGAACAAATTGAGAAAGTTAATAATTGTTTGTCTTGTGGTAAACAAATACCTCATAAGGACTTCCATTCTCTCTGCCTTCCTTGCCTGGGCCCAGACCACGAAGTCTCGGCCTGTGCTTGCTTTAATAAGCGCACTCTCAGGCGCCGGGCAGAATTCGCCAAGGACTTTTTTGGTGAATCCTTTGCGTATATCATGCCGTCGGATCTACCGACAACCCAATCTGCTAAAAAACGCAAGGACCGGGACCGACATCCTCGGCCCGCGTCCACTACCGATGCTACTCCCAAATCCTCTGCTAGCGCTCCGGTACCCTCGGAAGTGGTAAATCAACCGCTCCAGGCCAACGACACAGCGTTAACACGACCTTCGGTCTCGGAGATCTCTCCGGTGCCGGTTGTTGATTTTCCTCCGGAAACCGAAGTTCTGGATCTACCCGACACCATTCCTGTGGACAAGGTAACGCCTGCACGTTGGGCTGCTAGGCCTTCTGTTTCCATGTCCATCAAGGCCTTTGCATGTGCTAAGGCCGCCAGTCAGGCCAAGGCCCATCCTAAACCTGCCCAGGCCCCTTCATCTAATAAGCAGATCATGTCTCTGGCTGCAGATCTTATTTCCCTTATCAGGGGGTCTCAGCCTCATCCGGACAGAGGTTCTCAGCCACCTGCAGAAAAAAGGCCTAGAACTGAGCAGGCGGACGACCTCTCCTCGGATGAAGCCTCTGGGGATTCTGAGCATTCCGATGCCCAAGAAGAACCCTTCCAGGCCTACGAGGACTCTGATGCTGAGGAATCAATTCTCTCTGCCTCCCCTCCAGAGGATTTCTCTTTTGGTGAAGTCCTGCATTCCATGAGGGAACATTTTCAATGGCAGGGTCAGGAATTCTCTGACTCCAGGAAAAGGCTTCGTACTTTCCTCAAGCTTCCCCAGCACAGACCCTTGGCTATCCCTCCAGTTATGGATGTTTTGGATGATGTTTTCTCTGACTCCAGTGCCAACCCTGATTCTCTTCCTCCTGCTCCTGTCAAGCCTGACAGATATTACAGGGTCCCTGACACTCACAAGCACCTTTTTAAGGCTCACTCTGTGGACCTAGAAACTGTTTCACAGGGCCCCAAGGGAGTGGCTTCCTCCTCTGCCAAAAACCCACTGCCAGCTGACAGAGAAGCAAGGTTCCTGGAGAGATGGGGTAAAAAAGTATATACCTCTACTACCCTAGCCATGAGGTCTCTTAACTGCCTTTTTCACATGTTTCAGTACCAAGATTTTCTCCTGGATGATTTACAGAAAAAGTTAGCCTCTCCTGAGCCTATTGATAAAAAGGCACTGCAGGATCATATTCATAACACTCAGCAGGTTAATAACCATTTTCTGCAGTGTGGTTATGATGCACTGGAAGCTTCATGTAGGGCAGCTATGACTGGGGCTGTGTCGTAGACATGCTTGGTTGAAGGATCAGTCTTTGCCTGACCATGTTAAAGTAAAGTTACTGGATGCACCTTTGGAAAAACAAAAGCTTTTTGGTGCTACTGCACAAGATGTATTGAAATCCATAGAGGAAAAAGCAAAGTCAGTACTGACAGCCAAGGATTTCCTTCAGGTTCAGCCACCCAGATTCAGCAGAAACTGGCCCTCCAAGAATTGGTCCTTCCCCGGCTCTGATAAGTTTTAAAGGGGAAAAAACAGACGTGCCCGAGGTAGAGGGCAATACCGAGGATCTTACAGGGGACGCCAATGGCAACCTCCAAATCAAAGAAGTGGCGCAGACAATTCAGCTGCACCACAAGGACAATCACAATGACTTGACTTTCGTCCCGCCTACAAAGGTTCAAAGAGAAGCACCTTTGGGCGGAAAATTAGCCTTATTCTCACAAAACTGGCATATCTTAACCAAGGACAACTGGATTCTGGATTTGATAGACAAAGGTTACAGATTCCACTTCCACACATTACCAATAAAACAAGGCATGCCAAACCTGCCACATTATCAAAGGGCAGAGGCACTCACCCAAGTTTCCAAGCTATTAAGTATAAAAGCAATAGAAAGGGTTCCTCCTCAGGAACAAGGCCAGGGATTTTATTCAAAATTGTTCCTTGTTCCAAGAAAAGAAAACAAGTGGAGACCCATACTGGACTTGTCAACTCTAAACACTTTCCTCATTGTGCCAAAGTTCAAAATGCTGACGTTGCAGCAACTTCTTCCCATGTTGGGCAAGGGGTCTTGGCTGGTCACTCTGGACCTCAAGGAGGCATACCTGCATGTCCCAATCAGACAAAGCTGTAGAAGATACCTCAGATTTCTTGCAGGGACAGAGCATTATCAATTCTCAGCATTGCCGTTTGGCTTATCTACTGCGCCCAGAGTGTTCACGAAATGCCTGGCATCAGTAGTGGCACACTGCAGACTGCAGGGGATTCAAATATACCCCTACTTGGACGACTGTCTCATACAAGCAGACAACAACCAAACCTTAAAAGGGAATTTGGACTATGTCATGCACCTACTGCAGGCCTTGGGATACACAGTCAACATTCAGAAGTCAAACTTACTACCATCCCAGCAAATTATATTCCTAGGAGCCAAACTGGACACGGAAAAACAAATGGCCTACCTCACAGAGGAAAAACAGCAGCATTTACCAAAGTACTTCAAAGGCCTAGCAAAGCTTTCCCAGCTGACTGCAAGGAAAATCCTGCAGGCCCTGGGTTTCATGGCATCTTGCATCCTTCTGATACCTTTGGCAAGACTTCATATGAGAAAGCTGCAATGGTATCTAAAAAACTTATGGTCTCAACACAACAACAGCCTAGGGGACATAATCCTACTTATTCCATGTCTGCAGAAGGAATTTCTGTGGTGGGCTCAAGCCAGTCAACTAAACGAAGGCATGCCTTTCAACAGACCAAATGATAACAACAGACGCCTCAGACCATGGATGGGGGGCGCACATGGAGGGCAGATGCATTCAAGGTCTTTGGACGCCAAAGGAAAGACATCTGCACATAAACCAAAAGGAGATGTTGGCAGTGATACATGCCATCGAGACTTTCGAAAAAACACTAAAACAGGGACATTTGCTAATAAGGACAGACAACACTACTGTCATGTGGTACATAAACAAGCAGGGAGGCACTCATTCTTACCCCCTCTGTAGACTAACAATGCTTCTCTGGGAAAAATCCCTGAGCCTGAGGATACATTTACAATCCCAATTTGTACCAGGCAAGGACAATGTACTGGCGGACAATCTGAGCAGAGATTTCATGGATCCACATGAATGGATGCTGCACCCTCACATTTTCTCTCAACTGGCAAGGACATGGGGAAGACCGGACGTAGATCTTTTTGCTTCCCACTTAAATCATCACCTGGAAAAGTTCTGCACAAGGACTCGCCACCCTCTAGCTTGGAAAACGGATGCTCTCTCCTTCAGCTGGAATTCTCTAAAAATGTATGCATTCCCTCCCCTGCCTCTGCTGACCAAGGTGATACTGAAGATCAAAGCAGAACAACCAACAGGCATCTTGATAGCTCCAGACTGGCCGAGGCAGCACTGATACCCATTGCTATTGACCATAACTCGGACCAAGCCATGGCCTCTGACCCTATGGCCCCTGCTCCTAACTCAACACAATTATAGGACTGTACATCAAGACCTGAAAACATTGCATCTGACAGCCTGGAGGCTACCATGACTTCAACACCAAACTCTTTCCAAATCTGTTCAAGAGATCTTGCTGGAAGCACGCAGACCTTCCACCAGAAAAAACTATTCAGCCAAGTGGAAGAGATTCAGTATCTGGAATGCCAACAGGGCTCAGGACACAGCATTACTGAGTATACCTCAAATATTAGAATACTTAGCAGAGCTATTTCATACTGGACTCTCATACTCCTCAATAAAGATTCATGCCTCAGCAAAATACAACTGTGACCCTCCAGTGTTTTCGCATCCTCTGCTAAGACAGTTTCTAAGAGGGATAAAGAGTATCAAACCTCCCAGAAAACAGCCAGTACCTGCATGGGACCTCAACTACGTGTTGGAAAAACTAACTCTTCCTCCATTTGAGCCAGCAGCAACCTCAGAAATGCAATTTCTGTCATGGAAGACGGCCTTCTTATTGGCACTCACCTCTGCAAGAAGAGTTTCGGAGATACAGGCACTCATGGCAGTGCCCCCCTTCCTCATTTTTCATCAAGACAGAGTCTCTCTAAGAACCAATCCTACATTCATGCCAAAAGTAATTTCCAGGGTGTGTCTAAATCAAGCTATTCAACTACCTGCATTCTTCCCCAATCCTCAAAATAAGGGGGAAAAACTACTGCATACTTTGGACATACACAGACAATTACGCTACTACTTGGACAGAACTAAGGCCACCAGAAGGTCTGATCAGCTGTTTGTAGCCTATGCTGCTGGAGTACAAGGAACAGCAATCTCCAAGCAAACAATTTCAAAATGGATTGGCCATTGCATCAGATTTTGCTACTCTTTCCATGGAAAAGGTGTGCCAGCCAATATCAGGCCACATTCTACCAGAGCTATAGCCACTTCCACAGCTTTCCTAAGAGGAGTGGCAACAAAGGACATTTTAGAAGCTGCTACATGGAGCTCCGTGCATACATTTACCAAGCACTACAACCTGCCCTTATACTCCAGATCCCAAGCAGGCTTTGCTTCGGCAGTCCTGCAGGGGATTTTATCTACACCATCCTTATCTTAGTTCCATCCCCCCCAGCTTGGCTATGGTAATCAACCAATATGTTATGACTGCAGTTGCATTCTTGAAGGACATAGTACAGTTTTGTACCTACCATAAATGTAGATGTCCGATAGATATGCAACTGCAGTCGGATTTTCCCACCCTCCTACCCCTCTGTATTCTTCTTTTTGGCTCCCTACCCCTCTTCCCTTCAGCTGGGGGTATCTCCTAT
>NC_056741.1:869855587-869998087 GCF_019279795.1 Protopterus annectens | reverse complement strand
GGTCTATATCGGTCAGTGGCAAACATGATCTTCCTCATTTGGGGTCAACCTTGCTACGATCTCTTTGCTTCCCCCCTCAATAACAAGCGCAGCAGGTTCTTTGCCAAGATTCACCCTCAGGGACAGTCACAAAGGGATGCTGTAGTCCATGTTTGGCCCCTTGTCTACTTTATGCATTCCCTTCTTTACCCCTGATTCATATATATTTCTTCAGAAAGCACAGCAGTTGAAGAGCAAATTAATCCTCACTGCTCCCTTTTGGCCTCGCCAAATCTCGTTCACCTTCCTTTTGGTCTCTCATGATTTGCCTTCCCTGGACACTGGAACCACTTCTGGATCTACTGTCCCATCTGTCAGGGCAGACTCATCTGGATCTTCAAGGCGTAAAACTGACCCACATGGTTTCTCCAATTGCAGTGTTGGGTAGACATTCCAGGCTTTCATCCCCAGTCCAAACGATTCTGATTTCTTCCCACAAAATATCTACCAGGAAAATTAGCAAGAGTCAATGAGAAAGATTCTCCATCTGGGCTCAACAGATCCTAACGGATCCCTTTACGGCTCCTGTCCCAGTAGAATTGCGTTTCATCGCCCTCCTCCTGAAAAATGGAGCCAGCTATTCCACTGTAAAAGTTCAACTGGCAGCCATTTCAAATGTTCACATTGGACAGAACCCCTTATCTCTAGCTTTGTCAAAGCTATACAAAGCTTTTCTCAGAGGTACCCCTTTATTTTGCCCTCCAATCAGAGATCCAGCTCCTCCTTCGTACCTAACTTTGATTTTACAGGCATCAGTTCTTCACCCATTTTGAACCTGCAGCTAAGGTAGATTTGAAGATGTTCTTCGTGTTTCACTGTTGCAGTCATCACATTTAGGGGTATCTACTTGCAGTAGCCCTCATTCGACCTGATTAACAAAGTCTTGGGTCCTGCATCAGTTGTGGTCTGTTCTTCCGTGACGTCAGGTCGTCAGGGGTATAAAACATGTAGCCCACGCCATTATATCACTCTTTCTTGCCGTGCATGCCTGAAGCAGAAGCAGTTCGCAAGTGCCGGTTGGCTGACTCCTGAAATTTTCGTTTTTGATTTTCAGAACTTAAGTCTTAAACTGTAAGCTAAGTACCCCTTTGGGAAACTTTTTCTTGCTCTAAACCGATGTCAGTAAAAGTAAATAATTGCATTTCTTGTGGAAAGCAAATACCTTAGAAAGATTTTTCATTTGCACTGGATTCCTTGCTTAGGCCCTGACCACGATGTACCTCGCTGTCAGTTTTGGGCCTTTTTCAAACCACGAACTGTGTGTCGTCGGTATATTTTCGCTTCTAAATATTTTGGTGCTCGGTTCAGTTAACCAGATATGTCTTCAGTAAGCCATCTGACTACCGACATTCTGAAAAAACACAAAGATAGAGAGGCAGGCCACCTATGTCCAAAGCTGCCGACGACGTTTCTCCTAAGCCACTCGCCTGTTCGCCGGTACTCAGTGAGGCGCTTTTGCAGCCCCTGATACTCGCTACTTCTGACTTGTAGACCTGTGACCCATTCGGAGTCCGGTATGCCGTGAGATGCTTTAATTCGGGAACCTGCGGATGTCTCTACCCTGGATGGGTCTGGAGCCGCTGTGCAGGCACCGGCTTCTGAGGGTGTATTCAGGCCTACTGACTTGCATATTAAACTGACACCATCTTCTTCTTCAAGGCCTAAAACTCGAACCATGCCTAGAAAACTGACGCCCAGACCGCATGGTCAGAACTCTATGCCTAAAAAACAAATGGTAAGAATGGCTGAAGACCTTATTACTTTAATCAGGGGAAGCCAGCCATCCCTCTCTGAGAGACCTAGAGTTTGCTTATGATACTTCTGATCAGGATTCTGAAATTTCTGTTTCCTCTGATGACCTGGATTTACACTTATCTACCTTTGAGGGTTCTGATGCTGAGGACTCTATTCCATCTGCTTCCCCATGGAGGATCTCTCTTTTGGTGAAACTTTGCATACTCTTAGTGAGCATTTTCATTGGGACAGTCAGGATTTCTCTGATTCTAAAAAGAGGCTTAGGGATTTTTTACTCCTGCCCAAGCACAAGCTATCCCTCCTGTACTAGACATTGTTGATGATGCCTTTTCGGAATCTAGCTTGGCCCCTGACTCTTTACCTCCTGCTCCCAGAAAACCTGAAAGATGATATAGGGTTCCTGACTCTCGCAAGTTCCTTTTCAAAAATCCTACTGCGAATCTTGAGACCATTTCACAGGTTCCCAAGGGCATTAAATCTACTACTGCTAAAAATCCTACCCCCTCTGGTAGAGCCTCCAGGGCATTGGATAGATGGTGTAAGAAGGTATACACTTCTGCAACTTTGGCAATTAGGGCCTTAAACTGCCAGTTTCATATGTTAAATCAGCAGCATAGTATTGGATTGCTTAAACAGAAAATTATGTTGATTACTGATTGTGCTGAAAATAAGGATTTACAGGATTTAATGCATTCTGCTGAGCAAGTTGAAAAACATACTTTGCAGTTTGGTTTTGATTCATTAGAGGCATCTTGCAAGGCTGCTGTCACTGGGTCTGTACTTAGAAGGCATGCTTGGCTTAAGGATCAATCCTTACTAAATCATGTTAAAGCTAAATTACTGGATGATCCCTTAAATCATGACCGCCTGTTTGGCAGGAAGGCAGAAGTTGTTCTTAAAAAGATGGAGGAAAAAGCTAAATCTATGCAAACTGTTAAAGATTTCTTACAAGTTTAGCCTCCTAGATTTTGTAGGCATTGGCCTTCCAAAAAGTGGTCCTTTCCTGCGTCTTCCAGGCCTTCTCAGCCCAAACTGGATCCAGCAGAACACCCAGTCTTCAGTCCTAGGGTACACTCAGGACTAAGCAGTGGGGCCCACTCTTCCAAATCTGGGAGTAGTAAAACTCCCCTCTATGGTAAACTGTCTCAGTGACTTCATTTTAAAACATCCAAGCACTTCTCAACTGACTGCCCCTTTGGGGGGGAAAGATTGCCCTACATGCAAAAAACTGGGAGCTCATTACTCAGGACAAATGGGTTTTAAATATAGTGTCCCAGGGATACAGACTTCACTTCCACACATTACCAACCCCGAACGGATGGCCTGATCTACCCCGAAATCAGTGGGCAGAGGCTCAAAAGCAAGTACTCTCTCTCTCTCAAGCATAAAGGCTATTCAGACTGTGCCAGAAGAGGAAAAGGGACAAGGTTTCTACTCACGACTTTTTCTAGTACCCAGAAAAGACAATTCATGGCATCCTATCCTGGACCTGTCTACTCTAAACACCTTTTTAGTGATTCCAAAATTCAAGATGCTGACTCTTCACCATTTGCTTCCTATGCTAAGCAAAGATGCCTGGTTGGCAACATTCGATTTAAATGAAGCATACCTGCACATCCCAATCAGGGAATCTTGCAGAAGGTACTTATGCTTCAAAGCAGGCTACACGCACTATCAGTTCTCTGCACTGCCCTTTGACTTATCTACTGTGCCCAGGGTATTCACAAAGTGCCTAGCTCCAGTCATTGCATTTTGCAGGCAAAGAAGAAATATTCATATATACCCACATCTGGACGATTGTCTAATTCAGACAGAAAGCCAGGACATACTTTTGAATAATGTGGCCTTTGTACAAAGATTGCTAACTCTTCTGGGGTACACCATAAACGAAAAGAAAGCACATCTGGTACCCTGTCAGCAAATTATATTCCTGGGAGTAAGTTTGAATACAACTTCCCAGATGGCTTTCCTCATGCCAAAGAAACAAATTCATTTGACAACCTACTTCAAACTAGTGGTCACGAAAACCCTGCTATATGCAGGACAAATACTGCAAGCCTTGGCCTCCTGCATTCTTCTAATTCCATATTCAAGACTGCATATGAGGAAACTTCAACAGCATGTAAAAAGCCTATGGTGTCAACCTTCTCAGGATCTAGAAGCAATGATTCCTATCATAGCTTGCCTTCGCCTAGAGTTTCTTTGGTGGGCAGAGGCTTGCCACCAAAACAAGGGACTACCATTCACTCTACCCCCTGCCACCAAAACCGTAACCACAGACATCTGTTATTCACAATGTTAGATCTGAAGAAGCGTGCAGGTGGCACGTGAAAGCGCTCATCTTTTACTTTATTTTACTGTCAAATAAAAGTTTGGATACTTCAGTGCTGACTCCTGTCTACTTCGTGGAGGCATCAACAGTTTACATTTCTATTTGATATTTTTCTGCTTTGGCTGTTGATTCCTTGGGAGGTTCAAGATACTTTTTTCTATCAACATATCAGACTATGCATGGGGTGCTCACCTGGCAGGGAAGTGCATTCAGGGCAAATGGAACCCAAGTTAAATGCACCTGCATATCACTCAAAAAGAAATGTTAGTTGTACAGAATGCTCTGACAGCCTTCAAGGACCACATTCTTCCAGGACAATTAATGGTAAAGATGGGCAAACACCACTGTTATGTGGTACATAAACAGGGGGGTACCCATTCTTACCCCCCTCTGCAGACTAGCCATGGCATTGTGGAACACAGTCTTGAGCTACCAAGTACATGTACAAGCTCAATTCTTGCCAGGGAAGCTAAATGCACTGGCAGACGGACTTAGCAGAAATCTCATGGACCCCCACGAGTGGAAGCTGGAACCAAAGATTTTCAACATGTTGTCAAACAAATGGGGGAGCCCAGATATAGACCTGTTTGCCTCCCCCAGAACTACCAGTTGGACAAATTTTGCACAAGGACTCCCCACAAATAAGCTTGGAAAGTGGATGCTCTGTGCTTCAGCTGGAAAAATGTATTTGTTTATGCCTTTCCTCCTCTGCCTCTCCTCTCCAAAGTACTACTAAAGATCAAACAGGGCAAACCAAGGACGATATTGATTGCACCGGACTGGGCACGCCAACACTGGTACCCCGTCTTGTGTACTGTGTCACTGTTGGCCCCATGACCCCTGCCTCAGACCCCTACCCTGTTGTCTCAGCAGGGGAATCAGATTCTGCACCCTCAGCTTCAAACCCTGAACCTAGCAGCCTGGCTAATTACCTAATCTCTCCTTTACCATTCCTCAGTAAACCAGTGATTATGGATATCATTTTAGAGGCAAGGAGGCCTTGTACTAGAAAATCTTATGTTTAAAAATGGAAAAGATTCTGTGCCTGGAACCAGTCTCCGGGGTTGAGCCCAGCAGCGCCCAACTTATCTCAGATTTTAGAATACTTAACTGAGATGCTTCACAAGGGCCTTTCTTTTTCCTCCATCAAAATTCACGCCTCAGCCATTTCAGCTCATTATAACACAGAACCTCCCCTCTTCTCTTATCCACTCCTCAAGCAGTTCCTCAGATGGTCCAAAAATTTAAGACCACCTAGGAGAGCCCCAACTCCAGCCTGGGACCTTAACTTTGTATTGGAGAAGCTCACTATTCCTCCTTTCGAGCCAGCTGCTAGTGCAGATTTAAAATTCCTTTCTTGGAAAACAGCCTTCCTTTTAGCAATCACTTCAGCCAGAATAGTATCCAAATTACAAGCCCTTATGGCAGTAGAGCCTTTCATCATATTTCATGTGGACAGGTTGTCCCTCAGAACCAATCCCTCCTTCATGACGAAGGTGGTATCCATTGTGGCTCTTTAATCAGTCCATTCATTTGCCAGACTTTTTCCTAATCCACAGAACAAAGGGGAATGGATTCTGCACTCCTTAGATTTGCACAGTCAACTTAGATTTTACTTGGACAGGACTAAACCACAAAAGAAATCTGAACAACTGCTGGTGGTATTTGCTGTAGAGGCAGAGGGGAAGGCTATTTCAAAGCAAACTATTTCTAAATGGGTAGGCCATTGCATTCATTTCTGCTATAAGCACCGTGGAAAACCTCTCCCACAGGGGATCAGACCCCATTCAACCAAGGCTACATCTACCTCTACAGCCTTTCTCAGAGGTGTCCCTACCAGAGACGTCCTAGAAGATGTTACCTGGAGTTCTGTACATACTTTCACCAAGCATTACCCTTTGCTTATCTGCTCTAAATCAAGAGCTGGCTTTGCCACTGCAGTCTTGCAGGGTCTTTTAGCTGGCCCTAATGCTATCTAAATTCCTCCTCCCATCCGTAGCTTTGGGAATCTACCCAATTGTGATGACTGCAACAGTGAAACATGAAGAGCATAGTACAGTTGTGTGCACTTACCATAAATGTCGATGTTCGAGTGTATTCACTGTTGCACTCCTGGTTACCCTCCCTCTAGGCCCCTACTTTTTTTTTGGCTATATCTATATTTGTTTTTTTATTGGAGGTATTTCTGTGATATATATATATATATATATATATATATATATATATATATATATATATATATTATTGCTTCCCATTAAGGGGGCACCTGGCGTCTGGGGCAAGAAAAACAGATGTATTGGCATCGGCTGCATGTTTTATACCCCTGACGACCTGACATCATGGAAGAAAAGACTGCAACCGACGCAGGACCCAAGAGTTTAATCAGTTTGACTGAGGGCTACTGCAAGTAGATAACCCTAAATGTGATGACTGCAACAGTGAATACACTCGAACATCTACATTTATGGTAAGTGTACACAACTGTACTTTTCTTTCCTTAAAACCACATTTTTAGTAGCCATTACATCAGTAAAAAGTGCTTCTGAACTGCAAGCTCTCTCTTCTAAGCCTCCTTGTTTAATTTTTCATAAAGACAGAGTATCTTTGCGGACCAACACAAAGATATTCCTTTATGGGTTCATAGTTGTTTACTAGGCCAAAGACCACACAGGCCTTTTTAAGCCTAGCCATGCATCCCAAATCTCTGACAAGTTCTGATACCCTTTATAAGTGTAAGTATGTGCCTGGGAGATGAACCATTTACAGGTTACCTGTTTGCATTAGAGACATAGGTGCCAAACCAGGGACGAATTTCAGTTTTCCCATCCAGTTGTCGAAGTTGCACTTGAATTGGGTTAGGGAGAAACTCTGCTTGACACGGATGGGGAACCTGTCCCATAGATGGGGTAGTCTGTGGGATACATTCCTCTCTCTCCAGCAGGTCCTATTTATATCACAGGCAAGGTTTAAGTCTTTAAAACGGGTAATTCTGGTGCTGTTTGTTTTTTGGATATGCAGGACTTCCATCAGATTGGTATCTGACAATGCCCTGTATGCCAAGCATAGATCTCCCCTCAAAAGCCTGTAGGAGACATAGTACCGGGATAAGGCGTTGAGGCGGTTAGCAGAGGACATATTACATATGCCCTGTATTCTTTTAGTGAGGAACCTCTGTGGACGTTCCAGTTATTGGATATGCCTGGTTAGGTACATACCAAAAGGGGCATTGTACTTAGTGATAGGGCCGATGAATGCCCAATATATTAGCCTACTGGTTTTCTTTCCCATTTTTCAAAACGAGGGAGAATACATGCTGCATCTCCTTTTTATCTGGACAGGATGAAATCTTTTAGGAAATCTGATCAACTGTTTATATCTTTCTCAGAGTTTAGAAAAGTGACAGCAGTTTCCAAATCCACACTGGCTAAATGGCTGTGAGATTGCATTTCTCTTGGTTATTCTTCGAAAAGTGTTTCTTTCTCTGGACGTATCAAAGCTCATTCTACAAGATCCATGGCAATATCTCAAGGCTTTTGCTCAAGAGTGTCAATTGATGACGTTTGTGCAGTTGCTTCTTGGTCAAATTGTTATAGCTTTATTACACGTTATAAATTAGACATTATTTCCAGGAATAAGACTGCTTTTGGCTGTGCAGTGCTTCAGAATATCCTTCCATGAGGACCACCCTAGGTTGTTGTAGCTGGTGAAACTGTCCCAGAGGTTGAGTAATGAATGAAAAGGACAACAGCAGATAAAGAAGATATGTACTTGCCATAACATTCCATCTGTATTGTCAATTTTCATTCTTCCTCAACCTCCCTGCCTCCCCCCCCCCCCGTTCATAATTGTGCAAGACCTGATGAGGATACTCCTGAACTTTATACTCTCTACCTTTTTCATGTGCACAGTGGCTGTATGATTATTTCTGTTGTTTTTATGTAGATGTTCTTGCACTCGAGCTTCGAATCCTAAGTTTGTAAGCATGAGAGTCAGATCTGAAACCCACAGGTTGAGGAAGAATGAAAATGGACAACACAGATGGAACGTTATGGTAACTGCTTGATATCTTTTTTGGAGGAGGGAGCAAGGCAGGGATTGAACAATTTGTGTAATGTTGGATTGATGATCAGCAAAGTGAATACATGTGATTTATATGTTTGTAAATGGGAACATTTTAATGTGGTTTGTTTTGTTTTATATAAATGTAAGTATGTCTGTCTTAAGTGATAATTCAGTAAAGGTGTTAAAAAAAAAGTTGGCACCTCCACTTAAGTCCCCTTAACCGAAGACATTTCTCAGATATTAGTTCTGGCACCATTACTTTTCTCTATTTTTATCAACAAATTTTCCTTTGAAGTACTTCAATTCTCAGACTTTATGTACATTGATGTCATGATACTGTTCCACTCGATTGACTCCCAACCTGCCCTTAAACATGACTTAAAATACCACTTCAACAAACTTTCAGCTTGGGTTTTTTAAAACTACTCCCGAGCCCTTGTAAAGTAAAATGCATGGTCATGATCTTTGGTACAAAACTCAGACTGAAATCTTCAACTCCTTGTACATCAGATCTACAGTGTAGACACATTGAAAATGTCTTCTTTTAAATACTTAAGAATTTGGCTAGACTCGTCTCTCAGCTTTGAAATCGATTTAGACAAAACTCGAATAAAAGTCAATTGTTTCCTTTCCTGGGCTAGGTAGGTATCCCTGCTTCAATCCTAGGCTGTGAGAACAGCTATTCTGTTGTACAGGTCCAGTCTGCTTGTTGACTTCTACTAATGCTGTTTAGCCATGTTCTTTTCCCTCCATTTCTTTTAAATTTTTTACTTTTCCATTTCTCCTGTTCCTCTCATATTGTACATGTGTAAATAATTGTTTAAATACACTGTAATCTCCAACAATATATAATTTTATTTGTTACTGAGATTACTTGTGTCCAGGGTTGCCAGATTTGTAAACTGGCAGGTAGGGGGATGGTCCTTAACCAAAGAACATGAAGACCAAAAAAAGGGGGGGGGTTCATATAGAACAGCTAGTTCTGCAAGAAACAGAAGTAGCTCTCATTTGAGATTTTTGATTGGCTTATATGCCGGTATATGAGCTAATAAAAAAATTGCACAGCAGAGCCGTGACTCTACTTTTTAATTTATGATTTGCCTGTATGCTGGTATATGAGCCAATCAAAAACCACAAAGTGGAGGCTGTTTCTCCAGGATTTTAACTGGCAGTGCAGGACTCTGGATTGGGCTGCTGTTCCTGGGACAGTCCTACTCAATTAGGGATATCTGGCAACCCTGCTTGTGTCATATATGCTTTTTTACTAAATTTACTTATTGTGCTTTCAAAAGTAAATCTGTATTATCGTTATAGTCTTCTCTGGACTAGGACTGAAATTGTTCCATTGAGATCTGGGCTTTACTCCGATAAATATATTAAAAATAAATACATTTAAATTGAAAATAATCATTGGGTGGGAAAGGTGAAAGTTCACTGTACCATACTTAGCATTACTATCTGTGAAGAAAAATGTCATGGTGGTATGTTTAAAATAGTAATCTGGCAGCACAGAAGTTTGACTGAATTATTAATGCACTGCTTCATGGGTGGAAGGTTTGGTTTTCTATCTCCATTTGACTGCTGTGTATGACCTTGAGCAAGTCACTTGACCAGACAGTACTTTGGGATAGTTGAGAGGTTGGGCTGGGCCCTTCAGTGGTCTCCAATGCTGCATGCCTTTTAACTATGTTTGAATATATAATAGACCAGAAACATTGGTTTTGTTGTATCTAATGTCAGACATAGCCCAGTTTCATTTGTCTAACGTGAAGACCAGGCCGGTAAATGTGCAAATTGAAACCAGCAAAAATTGTGCTAGTTTTCAGAGTAAAGGTAATAGCCGCAATCACAGCACACATTCCTAGTTGCATAACAGAATGTCTGCTTTGAGGGAGTTGATAGCATTGCATTTTCAGTTGGTTATCTGTGGCATCTGCTGATGATAACTAAAACACCTTGTGGTTATTCTGCAGAAATGTGCGACTCCTGTAGAAAATGTCCTTACTCCCGCAGAGAAGATTGGGGTAAGTAAATGTGCTCTGCACCATCTTCGTTTGATTGTTTAACACTGTAAATAGCCATATGTTTAAGTTGAATTCTTATTACCTCTGTTTTGCAGAGAGCATTCAATATCCGGATGTAGTTCATATTTATTAATTGCCCCCCCCCCTTTTTTTTTTGACGGGTGTGAGAAAATTGTCTCTCAAAGGATTCTTTTCTACTGACATGAGCTCTGACTTGTGATCTTGGTATGGATAAAGCAGGTATTAAAAATGAGTAGGTGGATGGCTATTTGGTGGGTGCTCAAAAGTTTCCGGAGCGTTAATTATATTTATTATTGACTGAAGTGTGGCAACTGCAGTGGTGGTGCTGCGGTAGTGTTGTTGCCTCACAGTAAGACGTCCTGTTCGATCCTCAGCTAGAGCGTCTTCTGTATGGAGACATGCGTGAATGGGCGTACCTTCGTTGAAGGTTGTGCGTCAGTGCCGGCAACTCTGCACATAAAAATCTACTGCCAATCATTAGCGAACCGGAGTTTTTCTGTGGCGACCCCTAACCGGGAAAAGCCGAAAGGCACAACAACAACAACATTGACTGAAGTGTGGCATCCAGTGATGGGTGGAGTTTGTTTGGCCTGCAGATTTTTTATGTTTTCTGACCTGATGTTGCTAATCTTCACTCAGTCCTTGACTGTGGACTCTTTTCCTAGCTTTGGAACCAACTCTGCCATTTACTTCATCTTGTACCCTTCAAACTCTTGAGCTAGGCTTTCACCCATAATGCTCCTCCCTAAATTACCTCATATCTCATTTGCCGCTTCGTGTGTCAGACACACATCTACTGCTCTCAAGCTTTGGCTACGTTATTGTGAGTTATTTTATAATTTTACTTCAAACTTTTTATAATTAATGAATTTACTTTTTATACGCTCCTAGTCTGCATGTGTGTGTTCTTAATTCTTATTCCTCCTCTCCTCCTCTACCATTGGTAGTTTCCTGTCAAAGTACCATTGCTGGTACTTCCTTTTTTCCCCTTTTTACCTTTCGAGGTATTTCTATAGTACTATAACTGGTATCTTCTTCCATTATTTTGTTCTTTCTGCCCCCCCCCCCCCAAAAAAAAAAAAAAAAAAAACTTTTCTTTTCTTACTGTATGACTGTGTGTTATTGTGGATATGGCAGAAAAAGTTGAATCACCAGTTAAACCCAAGGGCACCTCAGGTTTCAAGAGATGTCAAAAATGTCAGGGCAAAATGCCGCACGTATTTTGTGTGTGTACTGTCTGGGCAAAGTTCACTTGCAGGAGAGTTGCTCAATTTGTCATGGATTCTCCATGAGAACGCTCACTTAATGTAAAAATAAGTTAATACTGAAAGGACTTCTAAAAACAGAATGTGAAGAGGCCATTTCTGAGTCAAAAACTGAAGCCAATTCTTTTTCTTCAGCCTCTTCCAGAAAACGTCCTTCTTTGGTGTCGAGTACTTTGGTACCAAGTAAGAAGAGAACAAAACATTCCTTTTTGCTGAAAATCGTGACTTGACAACAAAACTTTTGAATCTTCGTAGCCAACATTGTGTTTTTCGACTCCATCAGCAGCAGAGAAACCTGAACTGATCTCGGTACATAGATCCTAGGTACTCTCCTTCTACTGATCCCTTTAAAGACAGACCACCTAGTCCCTTCCTCAGTCAGACCTCCTACATCTCCATCTACAGCATCGGTTGGATCCACTGAGTCTCTCTGAGGCCGACAACATCAGACTGGTGGATCAGTTCTTAGTGGTGAGGAGATTGTCCTCGGTTCCTAGCCAACCCGGCCTTTTAAGCTCTTCTGCTATGACACTGCCAATTCCTCCTCCAACTTCATTCAAGACCTTGGAGCCCTTAGTTCTGTCACTCTTTGCACTGACTGTTTCTGTTCCGGTAGCAACTTTGTCTCCGGCACTGAAAGCTACCTTGGGTTCCTTCCATCCTTTGGTACCGGAGGTCTCCCGGGGGCAAGACTATCTGGTTGGATCTGAGGTGCATGAGCTGGTTTCCTTATCTACGGAGCCATCTGTGTCCGTCGGTCCTTTGGTCTTTGTAGGATCGACCCAGGTTTTGGGGGTCACCTCCTCTTTGCGGGGTGTGACCACCAGTTCCAGAGAGTCCATTTTGGTTCTGGGCTCCTATTCCTGTTCAGGGTGTCTAGGCTTTCGGATCATGGAGAAGGCTTTGTCCGTTGGTGACTTGCAGTCTTTGCCATCCCTGTTAGGACAAGTTTCGACATCTCCTCCACCTGAGCTACCATTCTTCTCTTCCTCAAGACAAAGGGCACTAAAGTCCCAGGATAGGCCCACTTTGGTGGTTTCCTCTTCGGACACTTCCCCAGATCATCCCCCCATGAGGAAGTACCTGCGAAGAAGTTCAAGAGGAAGCACTTAAGACTCCCCGGAGGAGTCTTTCACCGAAGATGCCGATTTTGATAAAGGGGAATGTCCCCCCCGGGTCACCCCCTGATGTTTCCTTCAGGGACATCTTTGACATCCTGAAACAGAGGTGTGGCTTGTCTTCCATCCAACCTTCCTTGGAGTCTGTATACCTGGAGGCTTTTCGTACCCAGTCCTCTACTTCCTCGATCTGTGTGCTTGATGATGATCTTTTAAATTGATCATTCAGTGGGCATGAAAGATGCCCGACTCCATCGAGCTGATCCTCATGGTCATATCCTGTCAGCCCCTAAGGACGAGCTACAGTGATCCAAAGGTATACCTGTTGATGCCATGGTGATAGCGGTGGCCACAAGGAAGGAATGTCAGACTATCCATCCTCCTAACAATGAGTCTAGGACTTTGGATAGATTTTGAAAGTATGTTTATGATTCAGTGAACTTCACTGTCAGGTCCTTGAATTATATGCTGCACTTTGCAAGGTTAGAGAGGAATCTGATCAAGGAGCTCTCGGATACCCTCTCAGGAGCAGTGGCTGAATGGGTTCGGGATAGTTTCCTCTCAGCTGGCAACCGTTGATTTCTAACTTGTCCATGAAGCTGATTGTTCATGCAGCTGAAGGGAAGACTAGAGCAGCAGGTTCAGGCATAGCCATTAGATGGCACTCCTGGATGTGCTTGTGTGACTTTGTGGAGCCATTTAAAGTGTCACTCATCAGCGCTCCCTTTGACGGATCTACCCTTTTTGGTTCCAAGGTAAAAGACACTTTAGCCAGATGTGAAAAAAGATGGCAAGAGTCTTTCTGCTGTAGGCGCACATTTCTCCACTCCTCGGAGACCTTTACTGTAGGAACCAGAGAAATGTGAGACTATGGTTTAAAAATCCCCCTGTGGCAGAGGGGGATTTAATGGCAGATACTACCCTAGAGGCAGGAGTGGACCGCAAAACCAGGGGTTCATAGAATCTTTCTCTAGTACTTCCTATCAGTACTCCTGAACGGGGGCCCAATTGTCCTCCTCTGGAGGCAGTCAGGGTTCGACTTTCAACTGCACCAATCTGGGGCAAATTTTAATTATGGACAAATGAGTGCAGGGGATAATATCCAGAGGTTCCAAAATTCCACTATCTTTATCCCCCCCAATAACCTCAATAAAACTCCCAGACGTTCCACCCAGTCACGGGAAGCAGCAGTCTTAGAGATTCAAAAACTGCTAGACAAAAAGAGTCATCCAAAAAGTCCCACCAGACCAAACAGGATCCGGGTTTTACTCAAGGTTCTTTTTAGCACCCAAAAAAACTGGGGCATGGAGACCCATCTTGGATCTCAGCCAGTTCAACAAAGCAGTACAAAAAATCAAATTCTGGATGGTCTTGGCACAGTCTGCACTTACCTTCTTGGAAGAAGCTGATTGGATGTGCTCTGTATATCTCCAGGAAACGTATTGCCATATAAAAATGGACAAACACTCCAGGAGATTTCTGCACTTCTGGCTGGGAGCCATTCATTTCAACTTCAGAGCACTGCCCTTTGGACTCACCACAGCCCCCAGGGTGTTTAGCAAATGCATGACAGTGTTAGCAGCTCATCTCAGGCTTCAAGGTTTTCGAGTTTTTCTATACCTCGATGACTGGCTGCTTACCACTACCACCAGGTGTCAGAATGGGCAAGAGATTACACTCTTCACCTCTAGACATAACATTGCATTTTGAAAAGTCAAGCTTACAAGCTTCTCAGCTATTAGAATTCATTGGAGCCCATTTAGACATTGTTACAGGAGTTGCTTCACTTCCCCCAGAAAAGACTACAACACATCAAATCCCATGTAAGACAAATTCTATGAAACATGAGTCCCAGCAAGACTAGTTATGAAAGCATTAGGCTGCATGGCAGCGTCAGTCAGTCTTGTCCCCTTAGCTAGATATCACATGAGAATCTTGCAGTGATTACTTACTTCCCAGTGATCTCCGATACTCCAGCCTGTGTCTTACCTGATTGTAATTACCAATTGTTGCAAACAGGATCTTATGTGATGGCTCCACTCCCATCAAATTCTCTTGAGGCGTCCTTTCATTCTTCCTCAACCTTAAGCCATATTCACCACAGATCCATCCCAGATAGGATGGGGGGGCATTATCTGGGAAGGACAGTCCAAAGCACGTAGTCCCAACTGGTGACCGTCTTGCTCATCAGTATTCTAGAGATGAGGGCAGTGCTGTTAGCATTGGAAGCATTCCAGGATGTCCTCCATCTATGGACAGTGGCAGTTCAGACAGACAAACATGTCTGTTGTCTGGTATATAAGAAAACCAGGGAGAACCAAATCTTACCCATTGTGTCAAGAAGCCCTCAGAGTATGGCAATGGGCGATTTCTTCCAACCATTTTCTCACAGCAATGCACATTCCAGGGAGTTCCAACATGATAGCAGACAAGCTAGGCAGAATTATTCTCATGCCTCATGAGTGGTCTCTCAATCCTGTAGTGGTGAACAAAATATGTTCTGTAGTCCTATCTCGCCTTCATTCTTTCATATGGGTTCGGAGCCGATTACAAAGCTCGAAGTCCCTAAGTTGGCTCGTGGCAAGGTAGGTATCCCGTAATGCACTAGTAACAATCCCCAGATCTCGTTTGCCACTCCACGAGTTCAGAAGTTTTCTCTTTCTTGGCCGTGGCCAAGTTGGAATATTTTTTCTTCAAATATTGTTAGTGTTCTTTTTTGACTGTAAACTTAGTTTAGTGTTAATAGCTTACTGTTGTTAACTTGCATGTAGTTAGGGTGTTTCTGAATTTTTATTGCAAATTTTTGTTGCTTATTGTTGGCCGTTGCTTCCGCAGACCTTCCTTAGTGGTATCCCATTGTTTTCTCTTGTGCTAGTTATTGTTAAACTTTCTTTGGTCTGTTTTTTAGTTAGGACCTACTTTTGCCTTTCCTGTTGCTTATTACCCTCGCCTATCCCTCCATTCAGGGCTAGGCCCGTTTTAGTTAGAGGACCTAGTCCTCTATTGCCTTCTCCCTTGTGTGTTTTCTTGAGCAGGGACAGGCCCGATGTTCTTAGTGTTTCACTGTTGCAGTCATTACATTTGGGTAATCTGCTGGCAGGTTGCCTTCAGTCTGCCTGATTAACAAAGTCTTGGGTCCTGCGTCGGTTGCTGTCCCTTCTTCCATCACGTCAGGTCGTCAGGGGTATAAAACATGCAGCCGACACCATTACACTAGTCTTTCTTGCCGAGTGGTGCCCGAAGCAGAAGCAGTTCTCAAGTGCCGGTCGGCCGACTACTGAAATTTTTGTTTTCGAGTTTCAGAACCGAAGTCTTTAACTAAAAAGCTAAGTACCCCATTGGAGAAACTTTTTCTTGCTCCTTACCTATGTCAGTAAAAGTTAATAATTGCATTACTTGTGAGAAGCAAATACCTCATAAGGATTTTCATTTGTATTGTATTCCTTGCCTAGACCCTGACCACAACGTGCCTTGCTGTCGGTTTTGTGCTAAATTTAATCAGTGCACTATTAAACGTCAGTATATTTTTGCTTCTAAATATTTTGGAACGCGATTTAACTGTCCAGAAATGTCGGTTAGCAATCCAACTACCGTAATACCTAAAAAATGCAAAGAAAAAGACAGGCCGTCGAGGTCCAAAACTGAGGACGATGCTTCTCCTAAGCCAGTCGCCAGTTCGCCGGTACTCAGTGAGGCACTTTCGCAGCCACTGATACCCGCTACTTCTGATTCGCAGGCCTTTAATGAGACCCATTCAGAGTCCGGTATGCTGCGAGATGCTTCAGTTATGGAACCCGCGGATGTGTCTACCTTAGATGGGTCCAGAGCCGCTGTGCAGGCACCGGCTTCTGAGGGTGTTTTCAGGCCTACAGATTTGTATATTAGACCAACGCCATCTTCAAAACTAAGGCCAAAATCAAAATTTATGTCTGAAAAACCGACGCCTGGGCCGCATGTGCAGGCCCCTATGCCTAAAAAACAGATGATCAAAATGGCTGAAGATTTAATTATTCTGATCAGGGGTAGCCAACCCCCCCCCCCCCTCTAAAGGGCCTAGGCAAGACATTGATTATGAATCTTCTGAACAGGATTCTATTTATTCTTACTCTTCTAATGAACAGGATTTGTCTATACAAACTTATGAGGACTCTGATGCAGAAGTTTCTTCTGCTTCTCCCCCTGAGGATTTTTCTTTTGAGGAAACTTTACATACTTTAAGGAAACATTTCCACTGGGAAAGTCAGGATTTCTCTGAATCTAAAAAGAGACTTAGGGATTTTCTTCTTCTACCTCAGCATAGGCTTTTGGCTATACCTCCTGTTTTAGACATTGTTGATGGTGTTTTTTCAGAATCTAGTATGGCTCCTGTTTCTCTGCTTCCGGCTCCTTGTAAGCCAGACAGATGCTACAGGGTTCCTGACTCCCACAAATTCCTTTTCAAAAATTGTATTGTAGATCCTGAAACCATTTCTCAGGGTCCCAAGGGCATTAAGGCCTCTACTGCTAAAAATCCATCCACTTCTGATAGAGATTCCAGGGCACTGGATAGATGGGGTAAGAAGGTTTACACTTCTGCAACCTTGGCAATCAGGGCTTTAAACTGTCAATTTCATTTGCTTAAATATCAACAGCATGTCATGGGACTACTTAAACAGAAAATTATGTCAATTTCTGACTGTGTGGAAAATAAAGATTTACAGGATTTATTGCATTCAGCTGAACAAGTTGGCAAACATACTTTGCAATGTGGTTTTGATTCTTTGGAGGCCGCTTGCAGGGCTGCTGTAACTGGGTCTGTGTTAAGAAGGCATGCTTGGCTCAAAGAGCAAACTTTGCCTGATCATGTTAAAGCAAAATAGTTGGATGCTCCTTTACAACAGGACCGTCTCTCTGGTAATAAGGCTGAAGAAGTTTTAAAAAAAGATGGAAGGTAAAGCTAAATCTATGCAAACTGTGAAAGATTTTTTTTACAAGTGCAACCTCCAAGATTTAGTAGGCACTGGCCTTCTAAGAAATGGTCTTTTCCAGTTCCTTCGAGAACCACTCAAGTAAACCCAGACATTCAAAACGCTCCAGGTTTCAGTCACAAGGGACTTTTAGAACAAAACAATGGGGTGCCTCCTCCTCCAAATCTGGAAACAACAAGGCACCCCCTATGGTAAGCAGTCTCAGTGACTTCCCTTTACACTTACCAAGCACTTACTTTTTGGCCGCCCCTTTGGGGGGAAAACTGGCATTTAATGCAAGAAACTGGCAACTTATAACCCAGGACTAATGGGTTTTAAATATAGTATCCCAGGGATACAGATTTCATTTCCACACGTTGCCAATCCCAAACTGATGGCCAGACCTGCCCCCAAATCAGTGGGCAGAGGCCCAGAAACAAGTACTGTCCCTCATGAACATGGGGGCTATTCAACCGGTTCCAGAAGAGGAAAAGGGACAAGGTTTCTATTCAAGACTTTTCCTGGTACCCAGAAAAGACAAACCATGGTGTCCAATTCTGGATTATCTACTCTAAACACATTTCTGGACATTCCAAAATTCAAGATGCTGACTCTTCAACAGTTACTTCTTATGCTAGGCAAAGATGCCTGGTTGGTAACTCCAGACTTAAAAGAGGCTTACCTGCATGTCCCAATCAGGGAATCTTGCAGAAGATACCTCCGCGTCAAAGCAGGCTACTTGCATTACCAGTTCTCTGCATTGCCCTTTGGCTTATTTACTGCTCCCAGGGTCTTCACAAAATGCCTGGCTCCAGTAATTGCATTTTGCAGACAAAGAAATGTTCAGATATATCCATATCTGGACGATTGTCTAATTCTGGCAGAAAACAGGGACATTCTTCTAAAACATCTGGCGTTGGTATAAACGAAAAGAAATCACAACTGGTACCCTCTCAAAAAATTACATTCCTTGGTGCAAGCTTGAATACAACTGCCCAGATGGCTTACCTTACTCCAGAAAAGCACCTTCATTTGGTAACTTACTTCAAATAGGTGGCCACAAAAACCTTGCTATATCTGCAAGACAAATTCTGCAAGCCTTGGGGTGCATGGCCTCCTGCATTCTTCTAATTCCCTATGCAAGACTGCATATGAGGAAACTTAAGTGGTACTTAAAAAGTTTATGGAGTCAACACAGTCACAGCCTGGAAACAATGATTCCCATCATACCTTGCCTGCAACTAGAGTTCCTATTGTGGGCAGAGGCCTGCCACCAAAACAAGGGACTGCCATTCACTCCACCCCCTGCCTCCCAGACTCTAACTACAGAAGCATCAGAATATGTTTGGGGGGCTCATCTGGCAGGGAAGTGCATTCAGGGCAAATGGAGCCCAAATCAAATGCACCTTCATATAAATCAAAAAGAGATGCTAGCTGTACAGAATACACTGACAGCCTTCAAGGACTACCTTCAACCAGGACAAGTAATGATAAAGACAGACTACGCCACAGTTATGTGGTACATAAACAGGCAAGGGGGTACACACTCTGACCTCCTTTGCAGACTAGCCATGGCATTGTGGAACACGGCCTTGACCTATCAGATACAGTTACAAACTCTATTCCTGCCAGGAAAGCTGAATACTCTGGCAGGTGAACTAAGCAGAAATCTCTTGGACCCATACGAATGGAAACTGAAACCACAGACTTTCAACATGTTGACACACAAATGGGGGAGTCCAGACATAAATCTTTTTGCCTCACCCCAGAACTATCAGGTGGACAAATTCTGCACAAGAATTCATCACAAAAAAGCCTGGAAAGTGGATGCTCTGTCATTCAGCTGAAAAACCTATAAGTATGTGCCTTTCCCCCTTTGCCTCTGCTCTCCAAAGTTCTACTAAAAGTCAAACAGGGCAAACCAAAAATTATTTTGATTGCTCCAGACTGGTCATACCAACACTGTTGCCCACTCCTGCTCAATGTGTCATACTTTCCTCCGTGGCATCTGCCTCAGACACCTTACTTACTGTCTCAGCAGAACAGCCAAATTCTGCGCACACAGCTCCAAACTTTGAACCTTCAGCGTGGCTAATCACCTAAATTCACCCTTAGCATCCCTCAGTAAACCTGTGATGGATGTCATTTTGGTGGCAAGAAGGCCTAGTACTAGAAAATCTTATGCTGACAAATGGAAAAGATTTTGTGCCTGGAATCAGTCACAAGGGATAAGCACAGCAGTGCCCAATAGTCCTCAGATTTTACATTACTTAACTGAGATGCTTCACAAGGGCCTGTCTTTTTCTTCCATAAAAATCCATGCCTCAGCCATTTCAGCTCATTACAACACAGAGCCTCCCCTCTTATCTCATCCACTGCTAAAGCAGTATCTCAGAGGGGTCAAAAACTTTTAAGACCACCCAGGAGAGCTCCAACCCCTGCCTGGGACCTCGACTTTGTTTTGGAAAAACTTACTCTTCCTCCTTTCGAGCCAGCTGCTACTGCAGACTTAAAATTTCTCTCTTGGAAAACAGCTTTCCTTTTAACAGTCACTTCAGCTAGAAGGATTTCCGAATTGCAGGCCCTTATGGCAGTGGAGCCTTTCATTATTTTTCATGCGGACAGGGTCTCTCTCAGGACCAGTCCATCCTTCATGCTTAAGGTGGTATCCAGTGTGGCTCTTAATCAAACCATTCATTTGCCAGCTTTCTTTCCCAATCCACAGAACAAGGGGTAGCAGTTTCTGCATTCATTGGATGTACACAGACAGCTTAGATTTTACTTAAACAGGACAAAATCTCTAAGAAAGTCTGATCAACTACTGGTAGCATTTGCAGCAGGGGCAGAGGGAAAGGCTGTTTCAAAGCAGACCATTTCCAAATGGATAAGTCATTGTATTTGTTTCTGCTCTATGCACCATGGTAAAACTATCCCCCAGGGGATCAGATCTCATTCCACCAGGGCTGCATCTACTTCTGCAGCATTTCTAAGAGGTGATCCTACCAGAGACATTCTAGAAGCTGCTACCTGGAGCAAAGTTCATACGTTCACCAAACATTACCATTTACTTTTCTTCTCTAAATCCAGAGCTGGCTTTGTCACTGCTGTCCTGCAGGGCCTTATAGCTGGTCCTAATGCTGTGTAATTCCATCCTCCCACCCATAGCTTTGGGAATCTACCCAAATGTAATGACTGCAACAGTGAAACACGAAGAACATAGTACAGTTGTGTACACTTACCATAAATTTAGATGTTCGAGTGCATTCACTGTTGCAGTCCTGGTTATCCTCCCTCCAGCCCCCTGTTTTTTTCTCTTTCTATACTTATACTTTCCTTTACTATGCTTAAAAGCCTTTTTGGTGTATTTGCTTTAGTTTGGAGATATATATTTTTGTGATGTTCATCATGTTACACTGCTGCAGTCATTACACTTGGGTTATCTTGCCGTCAGGCGGTTCCCCAGTCGGCCTGAGTTCCAAAGTCTTGGTCCGGCATCTGTTGCTGTCGCCTCCTCCCTAACGTCAGTGCGGCAGGGGTATATACGATGCAGCTGACGCCATTTTCTTCAGCCTTTCTTGCCGCTCGTTGCCCAAAGCAAAAGCAGTTTGCAAGTGCCGGTCGGCCGTCTCCTGAGAATGTTCTTCATCTCACATTGCTGCAGTCCTAACACTTGGGTAGTCCGATGTCCCTCGGTCGGCCCAATATCAGAGTATAAGGCTGACGTCGGTCAAGGCGCATTTGACTGACATCGTCAGGGTACAAATGCGCATGACCGACGTCATATCCTCAGTCTTTTTTGCCGCATGGTCCGATGCAGAAGCAGTGTTGCAAGTGCCGTTCGGCGTTCTGAAATTTTTCGGAGTTTCAGACCGAAGTCAGAGTTGGTTAAGTACCCGTTGGGAATATTTTGGTTTTTCTTGCCTCAGTGGTTTACCGGATGTCAGAAAAAGTGAATAACTGTATTTCTTGTGGGAAACAGATACCGCATAGGGATTACCATAATTTGTGTATACCTTGTTTGGGACCTGAGCACGACGTTGTTGGGTGTCGCTTTTGTGCTAGGTTCAATAAACGCACTATAAAGCGAAGGTTGGATTGTGCCAGGTTGGTCTTTGGGAAGCGGTGCAATTACAATATGCCGTCGGTTGCTCCGGCGGCTTCCTCAAAGAAGCGCAAGGACAAGGCAGTTAAAACTAGGTTAGAGGAGTCGTCCGAACGGACGCGGTTCTTTAGAGCGTCAGTGGAACCGGTGGTTCCGGCGGAGGCCTCTCTGGAGTCCCAGGGAGAAACTTTGATTTTACAGGATGTGGCCTCCCAGGAGGCAGGTCAGGCTGTAGGGGCTTCTCAGATAACTGTACTCCCTCCCTTCCTAAGGTGTCTAGGCCCTCTCTTTCTGCTTCCAAGGCTTCTCCTAGAGGCAGGTCTAGTTTAGCTTCTGTGGGTGTCACTCCTAGTTCTTCAGGTTCTGTGCCCAAGAAGCACATGCTTAAAATGGCAGAAGATTTAATTACTTTAATTAGAGGCTCTATGCCCCTCCTGATAAGAGGCCTAGGATGGAACCAGTGTTGGGGATTATGAGCAGGCTTGGATGTGTCTGAGTCTTGACTGAAGACTTGCAGGAGTATTCTCATTATTCTGATTCTGATGTGGATGATTCTACTCCTTCTGCTTCTCCTCCTGAGGATTTTTCTTTTTCAGAGACCCTTCACTCTATGAGAGAGCATTTTAAATGGGAAGGTCAGGACTTCTCTGATTCCAGGAAAAGGCTTAGGAATTTTTGTTTTACCCCAGCATAGGCCTTTGGCTATACCTCCTGTTCTGAATGTGGTGGAAGATGTGTTTGCAGAGGCTTCTCTTAATCCTGATTCTTTGCCTCCTGCTCCTGTTAAACCAGATAGGTATTACAGGGTGCCTGAAGCTCATAAGTATCTTTTTAAGAGTCCTAGGGCAGACCCAGAAACTGTTAGCCAGGGGCCTACGGGTGTTAAGGCTTCTGTTGTCAAGAATCCGGTTCCTGCAGATAAAGAGGCCAGGGCCTTGGATAGATGGGGAAAGAAAGTTTATACTTCTTCCACTCTAGCCATGAGAGCTTTGAATTGCCAGTTTCACATGTTGAAATATCAAAATTATCTCCTTTCACAGTTGAAATCTAAGGTTGATGCCCTGGCGGAAGGTATTGATTGAAAGAGTTACAAGATTTAGTGCATGTTTCTGAACAGGTGGGTAAGCATTCTTTGCAATGTGGTTTTGATGCTGTACAGGCCTCGCCTAGGGTGGCGGCCACTGGGTCAGTTCTTCGCAGGCATGCCTGGCTGAGGGATCAAAATTTATCTGACCATGTTAAAACTAGGATTTTGGATGCCCCTTTGCAATCTGATGTCTTGTTTGGTTCTCCTGTTGAGGCAGTTTTAAAGAAAATGGAAGACAAGGCTAAGTCTATGCAGACTGTTAAAGATTTTTTGCAGGTTCAGCCTCCAAAGTTTAGTAGAAATTGGCCTACTAAGGGGTGGACGTATCCTTCTTATGATTCCCAGTCTAGGGGTAGATCTAGACGTGGCAGGGGCAGAGGTCAGGGCTCTTTCAGGCCTAGAACAGGGAGTTCTCCTGCACAGTCTTCGGTGAGGGCAGGGGTCAGTCCTTTCGTAAACAGACCCAATGACCTACCTTTTCAGCTGCCAGAACCTTCTCGCCTGGCAGCACCTTTGGGAGGAAGGTTGGCACTTTTCAAAGAAAATTGGAGTTTGATTACCCAAGACAGATGGGTATTGGATATCATACATCACGGTTACAGGTTTTATTTCCATACCTTGCCTCCTTTC
Source organism: Protopterus annectens (assembly GCF_019279795.1). Taxonomy (NCBI): domain Eukaryota; kingdom Metazoa; phylum Chordata; order Ceratodontiformes; family Protopteridae; genus Protopterus; species Protopterus annectens. The sequence continues at coordinate 869,974,706 of NC_056741.1, read as the reverse complement.
AAAGGCCTGCCAGACATTCCTCCTCAACAAAGAATAGAGGCTCACAAGCAAATTTCTCTGTTACTCCAAATAGGGGCCATACAGCCGGTTCCTATGCCAGAAAGGGGCCTAGGATTTTATTCTCGCCTGTTCCTTGTACCAAAAAAGGGGAACACGTGGAGACCAATTTTGGATTTATCTATCCTCAACACTTATCTGGACATTCCCAAGTTCAAAATGTTGACGTTACAACAGCTTTTACCTCTGCTGGGCAAGGATCACTGGATGGTAACTTTGGATCTCAAGGAGGCTTACCTTCATGTTCCTATCAGGCTAAGTTGCAGGAAGTATCTGCGTTTTGGACTGGGACTTCTCACTATCAGTTCTCTGCATTGCCCTTTGGCTTATCTACTGCGCCCAGAGTATTTACGAAAGTTCTGGCTCCAGTGATAGCTTTCTTCAGGCTAAAAGGAATACAAATCTATCCTTATTTGGACGATTGCCTGATTCTGGCTCAAGGAAGGGACGAGCTTCTTAGTCATTTGGAATATGTGATAGCAGTGCTAAGATGCCTGGGGTATTCTGTGAACGAAATAAAGTCCAGTCTAGTACCCTCTCAAGACATGTGCTTTCTGGGTGTAAGACTGAATACAGCATCCCAGATGGCCTTTCTAACCCCGGACAAACAAAAGAGTCTTTCCCTTTACTTCCATCATCTATCTCTTCAGTCCGGGCTGACTGCAAGGACAGTCCTTCAAGCCTTAGGGTTCATGGCATCTTGTATTCTGGTGCTTCCCAATGCCAAACTGCATATGAGGAAGTTGCAATGGTATCTCAAAAATGTATGGACACAGCACTGCCAGGATCTGGACACTGTCATTCAAATAATACCTTGCATTCAAAAGGAATTTTTGTGGTGGGCTCAGGAATGTCACCTAAACAAGGGACTCTCTGTGACCCGGCCAGAGGCGAGTCAAATTTTAACGACAGATGCCTCAGACAAAGCTTGGGAGCTCATCTAAACGGAAAGTGGATACAAGACAAGTGGCCTGTCAGACTACAGCATCTACATATCAACTTGAAGGAGATGTTAGCAGTCCAGTTTGCATTAATAGCTTTCAAGGATTTACTTCTTCCAGGGCAGGTGTTGATTCTAACAGACAACACAACTGTCATGTGGTACATCAACAAGCAAGGGGAACACATTCTTATCCTCTATGCAGGCAAGCAATGATTTTGTGGGAGACTGCTCTCAGTTTACAACTAAGTCTTCAGGCAAGGTTTCTGCCGAGCACAGAACTCCTTAGCAGATGTGTTAAGCAGACAAATCATGGATCCCCACGAGTGGAAACTGGATCTTCATGTATTTCAGAAATTGACAGTGTCCTGGGGAACTCCAGACATAGATCTGTTCGCTTCTCCACTAAACCACCAGCTGCCAAAGTTTTGCACGAAGAGGTTTCATCCCACAGCTTGGAAAGTGGATGCTCTTTCTTTCAGTTGGAAAAATCTTCATGTGTATGCCTTTCCACCTCTGCCTCTCCTCCCAAAGGTGCTTCTGAAGGTCAGACAGGACAAGCCAAGGATGATTTTGATAGCTCCAGATTGGCCTCAACAGCACTGGTACCCATTACTGAGAAGTCTAGTGGAAGCCTCCATGGCCTTTGCCTTTGATTCCACATCTGTTGTCCCAGGAGGACAGTCATTTGCTCAATGTCAAACTTCACTCTCTTCACCTAACAGCCTGGCATATTCTGTTTTAAACCATAGAGGTCTCAACTTCCACAACAAGTTTTGAATGTGATTTTGGAAGCTAGAAGGCCTAGTACAAGGAAAGTGTACGCAGATAAATGGAAGAGATTTTTGTTTTGGAGTGCAGCTAAGGATTTGGATGTTTCTGAGCCTGATTTAAGTGTGGCTCTTCAATATCTTACTGAGTTATTGGACAAAGGTTTGTCCTTCTCTTCTATTAAGATTCATGCTGCAGCAATTTCAGCTCACTACGACTGTGACCCACCATTGTTTTCTCATCCTTTGTTCAAGCAATTTCTTAGAGGGGCAAAGAATATAAGACCCCCACGAAGGGCTCCTACTCCTGCTTGGGATCTCAATTTTGTGTTGGAGAAACTCACTCTACAACCTTTTGAGCCTGCAGCTACTGCTGAGTTGAAATATTTGTCATGGAAGACTGCTTTTTGTTGGCCATTACCTCTGCAAGAAGGGTTTCTGAATTGCAGGCCCTTATGGCAGTTGAGCCTTTCTTAATTTTCCATAAGGATAGGGTATCTTTACGTACTAATCCTTCCTTTATGCCTAAAGTGGTTTCTAGTGTGGCTTTAAACCAAACTATTCATTTGCCTACTTTTATGCAAATCCCCAAAATAAAGGGAAAAGATTTTGCACACTTTAGATGTACACAGGCAGTTGCGATATTATTTGGACAGAACTAAAGGGTTCAGACAATCTCAGCAGTTATTAGTTTCTTTTGCTTTGTGCTCTCAGGGCAAGCCCGTGTCAAAACAAACTATTTCTAAGTGGATTGGATTTTGCATTGCTTTCTGTTATTCCCATCATGGCAAAGAGATTCCAGCTGGGATTAGGCCTCATTCCACTAGGGCTACTGCCACTTCAACAGCTTTTTTGAGGGGGGTGGTAACTAAGGATATTTTGGAGGCAGCCACTTGGAGTTCAGTGCATACCTTCTCTAGGCATTACCACCTTCCACTGTACTCTAAATCCAGGGCTGGTTTTGCCACTGCTGTGTTGCAGGGCATTTTGGCAGCTCCTGCTTCATTATAGTCTAGCCATCCTCCCTTACCTCTGCTTTGGGATTCTACCCAAGTGTTAGGACTGCAGCAATGTGAGATGAAGAACATAGTACAGTTTTGTACCTACCATAAATGTAGATGTTCAAGATCCACATTGCTGCAGTCCAATTTACCTCCCTCCTTCCCTCTGTAGTTTGAGGTGGTTGTGTGGGTTGGGTTATCCATCTGAGGTATATTGTGTATATTGTATATATTGTACATATTTTTGGTGTTAGGCTGGTTGGTTGTTTAGTTGTTGTCTATGGGTTTTGACCTTTCTTTTTAGGGTCTTCTGACATCTGGGGCAAGAAAAGACTGAGGATATGACGTCGGTCATGCGCATTTGTACCCTGACGTTCTGATGTCAGTCAAATGCGCCTTGACCGACGTCAGCCTTATACTCTGATATTCGGGCCGACCGAGGGACAGCGGACTACCCAAGTGTTAGGACTGCAGCAATGTGGATCTTCGAACATCTACATTTATGGTAGGTACAAAACTGTACTTTTTCATTCCGAATCCAGAACCGAAGTCTTATACAAAGCTAAGTACCCTGTTGGGGAAACTTTTTCTTGCCCCAGACCAATGTCAGTAAAAGTTAATAACTGTATTTCTTGTGGGAAGCAAATACCTCATAAAGATTTCCATTCCTACTGTATCCCATGCCTAGGCCCTGACCTCGATGTCACTGGTTGTCGGTTTTGTGCTAGGTTTAACAAGCCCACTATTAAATGTCGGTTTGATTTTGCCCGACATTATTTTGGTAGAAAATTCAATTATACCATGCCGTCGGAACTTCCGACCAAAATACACAAAAAAACGTAAAGACAAGGATAGGCATCCGAGGCCCAAAACTGACGACGAAGCCTCTTCTAGGCCAGTCGTCGGTTCTCCGGTTTTCAGCGAGGCGTCTTTGCAGCCCCTGACGACCTCTTCTGTAGAATCACAAGCCGCCTCTGACTCCCTTGTGGAGATGGCTGGGCCTTCGGATGCACTAGTTCTTCAGCCTACCAAGACTAACCTTTCAGAGGGACCCGGAGTAGCTGAGCAACCCACAGCTATAGAGGGTGTCTTCAGACCTACTCAGTTAAGCATTAAACCCTCAGCTAAGTCTAAGCCTCCTTTAAAATCAAAGAAACAAATACAACATTCTCCAGGACAGGCCTCCATGCCTAAGAAACAAATGCTCAAAATGGCCTTAGACCTAATCACTCAGATCAGGGGGTCCCATCCCCCTCCTGATAAAAGGCCTAGACAGGATGCAGACTGTGACTCATCCGACCAAGTGTCCATCTCTTCTGATTCATCCTCAGACCTAGGATACTCTTTACCCTGTTATGAGGAATCTATTCCATCTGCCTCACTGCCTGAGGACTACTCCTTTGGGGAAACTCTACATACCATGAGGGATTTCCACTGGGAAGGCCAGGATTACTCAGAATCCAAGAAAAGGCTCAGAGACTTCCTTTTAGTACCTCAACACAGGCCCCTTGCTATTCCGCCAGTGTTAGATATCGTGGATGATGTGTATACTGAATCCAGCTTAAATCCTGATTCCTTACCTCCAGCCCCTGTGTTAAACCTGACAGATACTACAGAGTCCCTGACTCACATAAATGTCTGTATAAAAGCCCTGTAGCTGACCCTGAAACTATTGCTTTGGGACCCAAAGGAGATGTTCATCGTGTTACTCTGCTGCAGTCATCACACTTGGGTTATCCTGCCGTCAGGCTTTCCCACAGTCAGCCCGAATTCCAAAGTCTTGGTCCGGCGTCGGTTGCTGTCGCTTCTTCCCTGATGTCAGTGCACCAGGGGTATATAAGAGGCATCCAACACCATTTTCTTCAGTCTTTCTTGCCGCGCGGTGCCCGAAGCAGAAGCAGTTCGCAAGTGCCGGTCGGCCGACACCTGAGATTTTCAAATAGAGTTTCAGTCCGAAGTCTTCAAAGCTAAGTACCCCATTGGGGAACCTTTTCTTGCCTCAGTCCGATGTCAGAAAAAGTTAACAATTGTATTTCTTGTGGGAAGCAAATACCTCATAAGGACTTTTATTCTTATTGTATACATTGCCTAGGCCCAGGCCACGACGTCACTGGTTGTCGGTTTTGTGCTAGGTTCAATAAGCGAACTATAAAGTGACGCTTTGATTTCGCTCGAAACTACTTCGGTAGGAAATTTAATTATACTATGCCATCGGAGCAATCGACTACCGGCGTGCATAAAAAACGCAAAGATAAAGACAGGCAGCCTAGATCCAAGCCAGACTCCGAGGCCTCTGCTGGGCCGGTCGACGGTTCTCCGGTTTTCAGTGAGGCACCTATGCAGCCCCTGACGACCGCAGAATTGGAACCCCAGACCGCTTTGGATTCTCAAGCAGAGAGTACTAGGCTGACGCAGCCATTTTCTTTAGCCCCCACCGACACCATTGCAGAAGGAGAAGCCAGTGCTGTGGAAACACCTTCGGTTGCAGAAGGTGTCTTTAGACCGACTACTCTCACCATAAAATCTTATGCTAAGCTTAAGACTCCTTTAAAACCTAAAAAGACTGTACATCAGTCTCCAGTTCAAGGCCCCATGCCTAAGAACAGATGCTTAAGATGGCTGAAGATTTGATTACTCTGATCAGGGGTTCCGAACCCCCCCCCCCCCCAGACAAATGGCCTAGACAAGAGAAGGCCTATGCCTCCTTTGATCCTTTGATCAAGTTTCTGTTTCCTCAGCCTCCTCTGAGGAACAGGATTACTCCTTTCCCCCTTATGAAGATTCTGATGCTGAAGATTCCATTCCCTCAGCATTTCCCACTAAAGGCTATTCCTTTGGGGAAACCTTACATACCATGAGGGAACATTTCCACTGGGAAGGTCAGGACTACTACGACTCAAAGAAAAGGCTCCGACAGATGTTCTTCATTCCACATTGCTGCAGTCCTAACTATAGGGTAGTCCGCTGTCCAGTCGGCCCGAATACCAAAGTATATGGCTGACGTCGGTCAAGGCGCATTAGACTGACGTCAGTACGTCAGGGTACTAATGCGCATGACCGACGTCATATCCCCAGTCTTTTTTGCCGCATGGTCCGATGCAGAAGCAGTTTTGCGAGTGCAGGTTGGCGTTCTGAAAGTTTCTGAAGTCAGAGTTTCAGACCGAATCAAAGTTGGCTAAGTACCCCGTTGGGGAATATTTTGGTTTTTCTTGCCTCAGTATTTAACCGGATGTCAGAAAAAGTGAATAACTGTATTTCTTGTGGGAAACAGATACCTCATAGGGATTACCATACTTTGTGTATACCTTGTTTAGGGCCTGAGCACGACGTTGTTGGATGCCGCTCTTGTGCTAGATTTAACAAACGCACTATTAAGAGAAGGTTAGACTGTGCCAGGTTAGTTTTTGGGAAGCGTTGTAATTATAAAATGCCGTCGGATGCTCCGGCCGCTTCGCCAAAAGCAAGGATAAAGCAGCAAAGCCTAGAGTGGAGGAACCGACAGTCCCGGACGTCGGTTCTTTAGAAGGCTCAGTGGAGCCGGAGGTTTTGCCAGGAGTTTCTTTGGAGTCTCAGGGAGAGACTTTACTGTTACAGGATGTGTCCTCTCAGGAAGTAGGCCAGGCTGAAGGGGCTTCTCAGGTGGCTGTTCTTCCCTCTCTTCCTAAGGTGGTTAGGGCCTCCCCTTCTGTTTCCAAGGCTTCTTTAAGAGGCAGGCCTAGTTTAGCTTCAGTGGAGGTTTCTCCGAGTGTTTCAGGGTCTTTGCCTAAGAAGCATATGCTAAAAATGGCAGAGGATTTGATTACTATGATTAGAGGTTCTATGCCCCCTCCTGATAAGAGGCCTAGGGTGGAACCTGAGTTTGAGAGTTTTGAGCAATGTTCGGAGGCTTCTGAGTCTTCGGCTGAAGATTTGCAGGAGTTTCCTCCTTATTCTGATTCTGATGTGGATGATTCTACTCCTTCAGCTTCGCCTCCTGAGGATTTTTCATTCTCAGAGACTCTGCATTCCATGAGGGAGCATTTTAAATGGGAAGGTCAAGATTTCTCTGATTCCAGGAAGAGGCTTAGGGAATTCTTGTTTTTTACCCCAGCATAGGCCTTTAGCTATACCTCCTGTTCTGAATGTGGTAGAAGATGTTTTTGCAGAGGCTTCCCTGAATCCTGATTCTTTGCCTCCTGCCCCAGTTAAACCGGATAGGTACTATAGGGTGCCTGAGGCTCATAAGTAGAGTCCTAGGGCAGACCCGGAAACTGTCTCTCAGGGGCCTAAAGGTGTGAAGGCTTCTGTTGTTAAAAATCCTGTTCCTCCTGATAAAGAGGCAAGGGCTTTGGATAGATGGGGAAAGAAAGTGTATACTTCTTCCACTTTAGCCATGAGGGCGTTGAATTGTCAGTTTCACATGTTAAAATATCAGAATTATCTCCTTTCACAATTGAAGTCTAAGGTGGATGCTCTGGCTGAAGGTATTGAGTGTAAAGAGTTGCAGGATTTAGTTCATGTGTCTGAATAGGTGGGAAAGCATTCCTTGCAGTGTGGTTTTGATGCTGTGCAAGCCTCCTCGAGGGTGGCTGCCACTGGTTCTGTTCTTCGTAGGCACGCCTGGTTGAGAGATCAGAATTTAGCTGAGCATGTTAAGACAAGGATTTTGGATGCTCCTTTACAGTCTGATGTGTTGTTTGGTTCGCCTGTGGAAGCAGTTTTAAAGAAAATGGAGGACAAGGCTAAGTCTATGCAAACTGTTAAGGATTTTTTTGCAGGTGCAGCCTCCAAAGTTTAGTAGAAATTGGCCTACTAAGGGATGGACATATCCTGCTTATGATTCCCAGTCTAGGGGTAGGTCTAGACGTGGTAGGGGCAGAGCTCAAGGTTCTTTTAGGCCTAGAACAGGGAGTTCACCTGCTCAGACTTCTGGTGAGGGTAGGGGTCAGTCCTTTCGTAAACAGACCCAATGACCTGCCTTTTCAGCTGCCAGTACATTCTCGCCTGGCAGCACCTTTGGGAGGAAGGCTGTCTCTTTTCAAAGAAAACTGGAATTTAATTACCCAAGACAGATGGGTTCTGGATATCATTCACCACGGTTACAGGTTTTATTTCCATACCTTGCCTCCTTTCAAAGGCATGCCAGACATTCCTCCTCTACAAAGACAAGAGGCTCACAAGCAAATTTCTCTGTTGCTCCAAATAGGGGCCATTCAGCCAGTTCCTGTGCCAGAAAGGGGCCTAGGATTTTATTCTCGCCTGTTCCTAGTACCAAAGAAGGGGAACACGTGGAGACCAATTTTGGATTTATCTATCCTCAACACTTATCTGGACATTCCCAAGTTCAAAATGTTGACGTTACAACAGCTTTTACCTCTGCTGGGCAAAGATCACTGGATGGTAACTTTAGATCTCAAGGAAGCTTACCTTCATGTGCCTATCAGACTAAGTTGCAGGAAGTATCTGCGTTTCGAGCTGGAAATTTTCATTATCAGTTCTCTGCATTGCCCTTTGGCTTATCTACTGCCCAGAGTATTCACAAAGGTTCTGGCTCCAGTGATAGCTTACTTCAGACTAAAAGGAATTCAAATCTATCCTTACTTGGACGACTGCCTGATTCTGGCTCAAGAAAAGGAAGACCTTTACAGCATTTGGAATATGTGATAGCAGTGCTAAGATGCCTAGGGTATTCTGTGAACGAAATAAAGTCCAGTCCAGTACCCTCTCAAGACATGTGCTTTCTGGGTGTGAGACTGAATACAGCAGCCCAGATGGCCTTTTAACCCCGGACAAACAAAAGAATCTTTCCAGTTACTTCCATCACCTATCTCTTCAGTCCGGGCTGACTGCAAGGACAGTCCTTCAAGCCTTAGGGTTCATGGCATCTTGTATTCTGGTGCTTCCCAATGCCAAACTGCATATGAGGAAGCTGCAATGGTATCTCAAAATGTATGGACACAGCACTGCCAGGATTTGGACACTGTCATTCAAATAATACCTTGCATTCAAAAGGAATTTTGTGGTGGGCTCAGGAATGTCACCTAAACAAGGGACTCTCTGTGACCCGGCCAGAGGCGAGTCAGATTCTAACGACAGATGCCTCAGACATTGCTTGGGAGCTCATCTAAATGGAAAGTGGATACAAGACAAGTGGCCTGCCAGACTACAGCATCTACATATCAACATGAAAGAGATGTTAGCAGTCCAGTTTGCATTAATGGCTTTCAAGAAGTTACTTCTTCCAGGGCAGGTGTTGATTCTAACAGACAACACAACTGTCATGTGGTACATCAACAAACAAGGGGGAACACATTCTTACCCGTTGTGCAGGCAAGCAATGATTTTATGGGAGACTGCGCTCAGCTTGCAACTAACTCTTCAGGCAAGGTTTCTGCCAGGAGCACAGAACTCCTTAGCAGATGTGTTAAGCAGACAAATCATGGATCCCCACGAGTGGAAACTGGATCTTCATGTATTTCAAAAATTGACAGTGTCATGGGGAACTCCAGACATAGATCTGTTCGCTTCTCCACTAAACCACCAGCTGCCAAAGTTTTGCACAAAGAGGTTTCATCACACAGCTTGGAAAGTGGATGCTCTTTCTTTCAGTTGGTAAAATCTTCATGTGTATGCCTTTCCACCTCTGCCTCTTCTCCCAAAGGTGCTCCTAAAAGTCAGACAAGACAAGCCAAGGATGATTTTAATAGCTCCAGATTGGCCTCGGCAACACTGGTACCCATTACTGAGGAGTGTGGTAAGGAAGCCTCCATGGCCTTTACCTGTGATTCCACACCTGTTGTCTCAGAGGGACGGTCACCTGCTCAATGTCAAGCTCCACTCTCTTCATCTAACAGCCTGGCATATTCTGTTTTGAAACACAGCAGGTCTCAACTTCCTCAGCAAGTTTTAAATGTGATTATGGAAGCCAGAAGACCTAGTACAAGGAAGGTGTACGCAGAAAAATGGAAGAGATTTTTATTTTGGAGTGCAGCAAACAATTTGGAGATTTCTGAGCCTAATTTGAATGTGGCTCTTCAATATCTTACTGTGTTATTGGACAAAGGTTTGTCTTTCTCTTCCATTAAGATTCATGCTGCAGCAATTTCAGCTCACTATGATTGTGATCCACCATTGTTTTCGCATCCTTTGTTCAAGCAATTTCTTAGAGGGGCAAAGAATTTAAGACCCCCACGAGAGCTCCTACTCCTGCTTGGGATCTCAATTTTGTGTTGGAGAAACTTACTCTACAACCTTTTGAGCCTCGGCTACTGCTGACTTGAAATACTTGTCATGGAAGACTGCTTTTTGTTGGCCATTACTTCTGCAAGAAGGGTTTCTGAGTTGCAGGCCCTTATGGCGGTTGAGCCTTTTTGATTTTCATAAGGATAGGGTATCATTACGTACTAATCCATCCTTTATGCCTAAGGTGGTTTCTAGTGTGGCTTTAAACCAAACTATTCATTTGCCTACTTTTTATGCAGATCCTCAAAATAAAGGGGAAAAGATTTTGCACACTTTAGATGTACACAGGCAATTCGTTATTATTTAAGCAGGACTAAGGATTTTAGGCAGTCTCAGCAGTTGTTTGTTTCTTTTGCTTTGAGTTCGCAGGGCAAGCCTGTGTCAAAACAAACTATTTCTAGGTGGATTGGGTTTTGCATTGCATTTTGTTATTCCCATCATGGCAAGGAGATTCCAGCTGGGATTAGGCCTCATTCCACTAGGGCTACTGCCACTTCAACAGCATTTCTAAGGGGGGTGGCAACTAAGGATATTTTGGAGGCAGCTACTTGGAGTTCAGTGCATACTTTCTCTAAGCATTATCACCTTCCTCTCTACTCTAAGTCTAGGGCTGGTTTTGCCACAGCTATTTTGCAAGGCATGTTGTCAGCTCCTGTTTCCTTATGATTTGCCAGCCTCCCTTACCTCTGCTTTGGGATTCTACCCAATAGTTAGGACTGCAGCAATGTGGAATGAAGAACATAGTACAGTTTTGTACCTACCATAAATGTAGATGTTCGAGGATCCACATTGCTGCAGTCCAATTTACCCTCCCTCCTTCCCCTCTGTGTTTTGGGGTGGTTGTGTAGGTGAGGTTATATTCTGGTACTTTTGTATATATTGTACATATTTTTGGTGCAGGTATGTTTGCAGTTTTTGGTATTGGCCTTGTCTTTTTAGGGTCTTCTGACATCTGGGGCAAGAAAAGACTGAGGATATGACGTCGGTCATGCGCATTAGTACCCTGACGTACTGACGTCAGTCTAATGCGCCTTGACCGACGTTAGCCATATACTTTGGTATTCGGGCCGACTGGACAGCGGACTACCCTATAGTTAGGACTGCAGCAATGTGGATCCTCGAACATCTACATTTATGGTAGGTACAAAACTGTACTTTTCTTTTACTTCCCCAGCACAGACCACTTGCTATCCCTCCAGTTTTAGACATTGTGGATGATATTTATTTAGAATCTAGTATAAATCCAGATTCTCTGCCTCCTGCTGCAGCCAAACCAGACAGATATTTTAGAGTGCCTGACTCACACAAATTCCTTTACAAAAGCCGTGTTGCTGACCCAGAAACAATCTCCCAGGGTCCCAAAGGGGCTAAGGCTTCTATGGCTAAAAACCATGTGCCCTCTGAAAGGGATTCCAGAGCACTAGATAGGTGGGGGAAGAAAGTTTACACCTCAGCTACTCTAGCTATGAGAGCACTAAATTGTCAATTTCACATGCTGAAATATCAGAAGTTCCTAATGTCTCAATTAAAACAAAAGATGAGCACACACTCTCAACAGTCTGAATTGAAGGAAATGCAGGATCTGTTGCATGCAGCTGAACAGGTGGGCAAACATACTTTACAATGTGGATTTGATTCCTTGGAAGCTTCCTGTAGAGCAGCTGTTACTGGGTCTGTCATACGTAGGCATGCTTGGTTAAAGGAACAGACTCTGCCGGATCATGTTAAAGCAAAATTACTAGATGCACCTTTACAGCAGGATGTCTTATTTGGTGTTAAAGCAGAAGAGGTTGTAAAGAAAATGGAGGATAAGGCAAAGTTTATGCAGACAGTCAAAGATTTCTTACAGGTACAACCCCCTCGCTTCAGCAGAAATTGGCCAACAAAAAATTGGTCCTTTCCAGCTTCTGACAGACCGCAGAGGGGTAAATACAGATGCCCAAGAGGCAAAGGTCAAGCACAAATCCCTTACAAACCTCGCCAATGGGCCTCTGCAACACAGAAGGGAGGAGAAGACAGGCCTCAAACTACTAGAAGACAAACACAATGACTTAACCCTCAAACTGCCAAGCAAAACTCTCTTGGCAGCTCCCTTGGGAGGAAAATTAGCACTTTTTGCAGACAACTGGCACATCATCACAAAGGACAAATGGGTCCCAGACATTATCTCACAAGGATACAAATTCCATTTCCACACCTTGCCAAGGATAAAAGGAATGCCAAACCTGCCACAAAATCAATGGGCAGAAGCACAAAAACAAATTGCAGCTCTCGTGGGCATGAGAGCCATTCAACTGGTACCTACAAAGGAGCAAGGCCAAGGATTTTACTCAAGGCTCTTTCTAGTCCCCAGAAAGGACAATGCATGGAGACCCATTCTAGACCTTTCCATTCTAAACACCTACTTGCAAGTGCCCAAATTCAAGATGCTAACACTACAGCAGCTTCTTCCCATGTTGGGCAAGAAGGCTTGACTAGTAACGTTGGACCTCAAGGAGGCATACCTGCATGTCCCTATCAGACAAAATTGCAGAAGATACCTCCATTTCATTGCAGGTTCAACCCATTACCAATTCTCTGCACTGCCCTTTGGCTTATTTACTGCGCCTTGGGTCTTCACAAAATGCCCGGCACCAGTAATTGCATACTGCAGTAAATGAGGAATTCAAATATACCCATACCTGGACCACTGCCTCGTCCAAGCAGAAAGCAAGGACATTCTCTTACAACATCTGGCGTTTGTCAAACACCTTCTAAGTTGCCTAGGGTACACAGTAAATGAAAAGAAATCAAAACTGGTGCCCTCACAGAACATGACATTCCTGGGTGCCAGCTTGAATACAATGGCCCAGATGGCTTATCTCACGCCAGACAAGCAACTACAGCTAACTCAGTACTTCAAAATAATGGCAACAAAAACCCAACTCCCTGCAAGAAAAATTCTGCAGGCCTTGGGATTCATGGCATCTTGCATACTACTAATACCATTTGCAAAACTGCATATGAGAAAATTACAGTGGTACCTGAAAAGTGTATGGACTCAACACAGCCACAGTTTGGAAACAATTATACCTCTCATTCCCTGCCTTCAACAGGAATTTCTATGGTGGTCACAGGCATGTCACCTCAACAAAGGTCAGCCTTTCACCTTACCCCCAGCCAGGCAAACTATGACAACAGATGCATCGGACTATGCTTGGGGGGCACACATGGCAGGACATTGCGTTCAAGGCAGATGGACTACAGATCAAAGATATCTGCACATCAATTAAAAAGAATTGCTGGCTGTACAGAATGCTCTGACAGCCTTCAAGGACCTCTTACATCCAGGGCAACTTATTATAAGGACAGACAATACCACGGTAATGTGGTACATAAACAAACAAGGGGGTACACACTCCTACCCTCTATGCAGGCAAGCAATGACCTTGTGGAACACAGCACTGACTTACCAAGTTCAATTACAAGCACAATTCCTGCCAAGAAGAAAGAACACATTGGCAGATGACCTAAGCAGGAACATCATGGATCCCGAGTGGAAACTGGATCCACAAGTATTTGCAGTGATAACTCAAAAATGGGGGCGCCCATAGACCTTTTTGCCAACCCCCAAAACTATCAGCTACCAAAATTTTGCACAAGGAAATTCCACCATCAAGCTTGGAAAGTGGACGCACTCTCATTCAGTTGGAAAATGTTGACAGTATATGCCTTCCCTCCACTGCCCCTTCTAACAAAGGTGCTGCTGAAAGAATGGAGAGACCACAAATGATGCTCATTGCCCCAGACTGGCCACGCCAGCACTGGTACCCACTACTAAGGAACATGACCCACGGCCCACCATGGATTTTACCACAAATTCCTCATCTGCTCACACAGCAAGACAGTCAGATTCTACATAGCCAGCTCAAGACCTTAAATCTGGCTGCATGACAAATCACCTAAACAACCAGCCAGCTCCTCTTTCACAAGCTGTTATGGATGTCATTCTGGAGGCCAGGATGCCCAGCACCAGGAAAGCCTACTCAGACAAATGGAAAAGATTTTGCGCCTGGAACCAAGCTAAAGGTCAAAATCCCATTGAGCCGGACATGCCTCAGATTCTACAATGTTTAACTGAGATGTTACACAAAGGACTTTCCTTTTCATCTATTAAAATCCACGCCTCAGCTATTTCAGCTCACTACAACACGGATCCTCCCTTATTTTCACATCCACTTCTAAGGCAGTACCTCAGAGGGGCCAAAAACATAAGGCCTTCCAGGAGAGCACCAACGCCAACTTGGGACCTCAATTTTGTTCAGGAAAAGCTTATGCTTCCACCTTTTGAACCAGCTTTCTCAGCTGATTTAAACTTTATATCATGGAAAACTGCCCTGCTGCTAGCAATTACTTCAGCCAGAAGAGTCTCAGAGCTACAGGCACTAATGGCAGTGGAGCCTTTCCTCATTTTTCATCAAGACAGAGTCTCTCTATGAACTAACCCCTCCTTTATGCCAAAGGTGGTTTCCAGTGTGGGTCTAAATCAAACCAACCACTTAGCCACTTTTTTCCCAAATGCACAGAACAACGGTGAAAGACTCCTGCACTCCTTGGACATTCACAGGCAACTACGTTACTACTTGGGTAAAACTAAGGCTTTCAGAAAATCTGACCAGCTCTTTGTATCCTATGCTACAACATCATAAGGAAAGGCTATCTCAAAATAGACCATTTCAAAATGGATAGGACATTGCATACGTTTTTGCTACTCCCATCATGGAAAACCAGTTCCTGCTAGCATAAGGCCCCACTCCACCAGGGCAACAGCTACATCTACAGCCTTCCTCAGGGGGGTGCCACCAAGGATATTCTGGAAGCAGCAACTTGGAGTTCAGTACACACCTTCACCAAACACTATCACTTACCACTATACTCTAAGACTAGAGCTGGCTTGGCCACTGCAGTTTTGCAGGGCCTACTAGCCTCTCCTAACCCTGTTTGATTCCACCTCCCATCCTTAGCTTTGGGATTCAACCCAAGTGTGATGACTGCAGCAGGGTAACACGATGAACATAGTACAGATGTCCTTCAAGGATGCATCTGCAGTCCTTACAAATGGGTTGTCCTGTCGTCAGGCAGCCCTTCGGTCGGCCGGATTCCAAAGTCTGGGTCTGGCCTCGGCTGGTGTCGCACTTCACCCGACGTCATCACTGTAGGTCTTCGGGTATAAAGGCATCAGCCGACGCCATTTTCCTCAGTCTTTCTTGCCGCGTGGCGCCCGAAGCAGAAGCTGTTCGCAAGTGCCGGTCGGTCAGATCCAGAGATTACTACTACCGAATACTACTTCAAGACTTCTAAAAGCTAAGTACCCCGTTGGGGACTCTTTCTTGCCTCAGCCGATGTCAGAAAAAGTGAATAACTGTTTAACTTGTGGGAAACAAATACCTCATAAAGATTTCCACTCTTACTGCTTACCTTGTTTAGGCCCAGACCACGACGTAGCAGCTTGTTTAGCCTGTGCTTCCTTCAACCGACGAACGCTTAGGCGTTGGTCGGAGTTTGCTGAACAGTTTTTCGGCTCAGATTTTGCGTACATTATGCCCTCGGATCCTCAGACTACTCAAATTGTTAAGAAACGCAAAGAAAAGGACCGACACTCGCGGTCCGCGGTTTTGGCCGAAACCACGGTTAAGCAAACCGCGAGTGTCTCGGTTTCGGCCGAAACCGAGCAAACGGGTCAATCTTCAGCCGAATCCATGACTACTACCGAGGCTCCTTCTACCATAGTTGAATCGGCCTCTGGAGTTTTGCCTACTACTGTGGTTTCTCAAGATTTATCGGACTCCATCCCTTTGGATGTCTCTACCCCAGCACGTGGTGCTGCTAGGCCTCCTGCAGCCATGTCTATAAAGGCCTTTGCCAGGGCTAAAGCAGCCAAAACTGCTAAGTCTGTGCCTGTTAAGCCCCCCTCTCACAGGCCCAGTTCCAGTTCCCAAATGCTTACTCTGGCAGAGGATCTCATCTCTTTAATAAGGGGATCCCAATCTCACCCAGACAGGGCCTCTCAATCTCCAGAAAAGAGACCTAGAGCAGAGCCCCCTGAGTCAGTGTCCTCAGATGACTCTTCTGATGATACAGACAATACAGACCATCCAGAGGCTCCTTTTTCTACTTATGAAGATTCCGATGCTGAAGAATCGATTCCTTCTGCCTCTCCACCAGAGGAATTTTCCCTTGGGGAAACCTTACGTGCCATAAGAGAGCAATTCCAATGGCAGGGACAAGATTTCTCAGATTCAAGAAAAAGGCTTAGGACCTTCTTGCACTTACCGCAACATAGGCCTTTAGCTATACCTCCAGTTCTTCCTGTTGTGGATGATGCATTTAACGATGCTTGCACTGCTCCTGATACTTTACCTCCAGCCCCTGCTAAGCCCGATAGGTTCTACAGGGTCCCGGACACTCACCACCACTTATACAAGGCTCCTTTTGTAGATCCTGAGACTATCTCCCAGGGGCCTAAGGCAGTAGCTTCGACCTCAGCGAAAAACCCTCTCCCTTCTGAAAGGGAATCCAGGTCCTTAGAGAGATGGGGTAAAAAAGTATACACCTCTGCTACTCTCTCAGCTAGAGCTTTGAACTGTCAGTTTCATATGATCCAATACCAAGAGTTTATGCTTGATCAGTTAACTAAGAAACTGTCCTCTGATGATTCCTTAGATAAGAAATATGTTCTAGAAATGGTGAATAACATTCAGCAGGTTAGTAACCATTCTTTAAAATGTGGCTATGACGCACTGGAGGCTTCATTTAGATCAGCCATGACTGGCACAGTTATAAGAAGGCATGCATGGTTGAAAGAACAGGTCTTGCCGGATCATGTTAAAGCAAAGCTATTAGATGCTCCTATGGATAAGGTCAGTCTATTTGGTTCTCCTGCACAACAGGTATTGAAGAAAATGGAAGAGAAGGCAAAATCTGTACAAACAGTTAAAGATTTCTTACAGGTTCAGCCCCCAAGGTTTAGCAGGAACTGGCCTTCCAAAAATTGGTCCTTTCCAGACTCCTCTAAAACTCAGAGAGGCAGGAATAGGCGTTCAAGAGGCAGAAATCAATCCAGAGGAGGTGCCTACAGGGGACGCCAGTGGCAAGGCAATAACCAACGAGGCACAGATACAACCACTACCACTGCAACAGGACAATCACAGTGACTTGGCTCTGACACCGCCTACCAGGGAACAAATAGCAGCACCCTTAGGCAGAAAGTTAGCCTTATTTTCAAAAAAACTGGCACTATATCACAAGAGACAAGTGGATTTTGCAAACTATAGACCAAGGCTACAGGTTTCATTTCCACACTTTACCAGTAAAAAGAGGAATGCCAAACCTACCACCAAATCAAAAGGCAGAAGCTCTAAAACAAATAGCTCAATTAACAAAGATGAGAGCTGTGGAAAGGGTACCAACTACAGAACAGGGCAAGGGATTTTACTCCAGACTTTTCCTAGTACCAAGAAAAGAGAAAAGTTGGAGACCTATTCTCGACCTGTCCGCTTTAAACACATTCATCATTGTTCCAAAATTCAAAATGCTGACCCTACAGCAACTTCTTCCCATGCTGGGCAAGGAGTATTGGCTGGTAACTCTAGATCTCAAGGAGGCATACCTGCACATCCCCATACGACCATATTGCAGAAGATACCTCAGATTTCTTGCAGGATCAGAGCATTATCAATTCTCAGCATTGCCCTTTGGCTTATCTACTGCGCCCAGAGTGTTCACGAAATGCCTGGCATCAGTAATCGCTCACTGCAGGCTTCAGGGAATCGAAATTTATCCATACCTGGACGACTGCCTGATACAAGCAGACAACAAAAACAAGCTGACACAAGACTTACAAAGAGTCATTTGCTTGCTACAAGCCCTGGGATACACAGTCAATTTAAAAAAGTCAAGACTGATACCATCCCAAACAAGAACATTCTTGGGTGCAGAATTGGACACAGTAAAACAGATGGCATCCTTAACTGCAGAAAAACAAGAACAACTTCCTCCTTACTTCTTGGCATTAACAAAGCAGAACAAACTAACAGCAAGGAAAGTACTGCAGGCCTTGGGCTTCATGGCATCCTGCATAATCCTGGTCCCCCATGCCAGACTGCATATGAGAAAGCTACAGTGGTACCTAAAGAATTTATGGTCTCAACACAGGCACAGCTTAGAAACCGAAATACCACTAATCCCATGCCTGAAACAAGAGTTCCTATGGTGGGCTCAGGCATGCCAGTCAAACCCAGGCTTGTCCTTCCACAGCATTCAACCAAGCCAAACCATCACAACGGACGCCTCAGACCTCGGTTGGGGGGCCCACATGCTGGACAAGTGCATTCAAGGCTTATGGACCCCAGATCAGATGCACCTGCACATAAATCAAAAAGAAATGCTGGCAGTAAAACTAGCAATCCAGAATTTCAAACCATTCCTCAAAGAAGGCCAATTGATAAGGACAGACAACACCACAGTCATGTGGTACATCAACAAACAGGGAGGCACTCATTCATACCCCCTATGCCGAATGGCTCTGGACCTATGGAATATGGCTCTAAGTTACAACATTCAGTTACAGGCAATATTTGTACCGGGAAAAGAAAACATCCTAGCAGACATGTTAAGCAGAACTACCTCGGATGCTCACGAATGGATGCTACACCCGGACATCTTCAAGGCCATCACAAAGAAGTGGGGAATGCCACAAATAGACCTATTCGCATCCCCACTCAATCACCAGCTCGAGAAATTCTGCACAAGGACATACCACCCACTTGCTTGGAAGGTGGACTCTCTATCCTTCAGTTGGAAAGGCCTGACAGCATATGCATTTCCACCTCTTCCTTTGATGCACAAGGTACTATTGAAAATCAAAAAGGAACGTCCAAGGATAATTCTGATAGCTCCAAATTGGCCAAGACAACATTGGTATCCATTACTGAGGAGCATGTCTCGGGGAAACGTGGACACTACCCTGATCCCTTTGATGTTAACTCAGAGCGACTACAACATCCTGCATCCAAACCTGAAAACTCTGCAACTGACTGCCTGGAACATTACATAAGAGCAACTAACCCAGATTTATCCCAAAGGGTTAAAGACATTATCCTTGAGGCCCGCAGACCTTCAACAAGAAGGAACTATGCAGGAAAATGGAAAAGGTTTGTCATTTGGAGTACTGAAAGAGGGAAAGATGTGTCAAAGGTAGATATTGCCAACATCCTGGAGTATTTGGCAGAGCTTCTCCATACAGGCCTGTCCTATTCCTCCATCAAGATACATGCATCAGCTATTTCTGCAGAATACAGCTTCGACCCCCCCTGTCTTCTCACATCCTCTACTCAGGCAGTTTCTGAGAAGAATTAAGAATGTAAAACCTCCTAGGAAACCACCATTGCCAGCATGGGACTTGAACTTTGTGCTAGAAAAATTGACACTCCCTCCATTCGAACCAGCAGCAACCGCAGATCTTCAACACCTATCCTGGAAAACTGCTTTCCTGCTGGCAATTACTTCAGCAAGAAGGGTTTCGGAACTACAGGCTTTAATGGCAGTACAACCCTTCCTAATCTTCCATCAAGATAGAGTGTCCATGAGAACTAATCCAACATTTATGCCTAAGGTGGTATCCAGAGTGTCTCTAAACCAGGCAATCCACCTACCTACCTTCTTTCCCAATCCATAGAACAGGGGGGAAAGACTGCTGCATACCTTGGATGTACATAGACAGTTGCGCTACTACCTGGACAGAACCATGGGCAATAGAAAAACTGACCAGCTTCTAGTAGCATATGCAACAGGAAGGGAAGGAAAAGCAATTTCCAAACAGACAATCTCCAAGTGGATAGGAAATTGCATACGATTCTGTTACTCCTACCATGGAAAGCAAATTCCACAGAACATAAGGCCTCATTATACACGGGCTACAGCCACTACCACAGCTTTCTTACGAGGAGTGGCTACCAAGGACATTATAGAGGCTGCTACTTGGACCTCCGTGCATACATTTGCCAAGCATTATAACTTACCTCTATACTCTAGATCCCGAGCAGGGTTTGCCACTGCTGTTTTGCAAGGGATCCTAACTACACCATAATTTCCTCTTCCTCCTCCCCTAGTTTGGCTATGGTATTCTACCCATTTGTAAGGACTGCAGATGCTTCCTTGAAGGACATAGTACAGTTTTGTACCTACCATAAATGTAGATGTCCGAACAGGATAGCATCTGCAGTCAGGATTACCCACCCTCCTTCCCCTCTGTGGTACTCCTAGGGTATTTGCCCACCTAATAGCTAGCTGGGGGGGATTTCTTATGCTGTATTTGTTTGTATATATGTACATACATGCTTATTTTTTGTGTTTGCCTTCAACCTTTTTGGAAACATTGGCATTTATCCAAAAATGTAGCTATCCAAGAGGGCAACTGGCATCTGGGGCAAGAAACACTGAGGAAAATGGCGTCGGCTGATGCCTTTATACCCGAAGACCTACAGTGATGACGTCGGGTGAAGTGCGATACCAGCCGAGGCCAGACCCAGACTTTGGAATCCGGCCGACCGAAGGGCTGCCTGATGACAGGACAACCCATTTGTAAGGACTGCAGATGCTATCCTGTTCGGACATCTACATTTATGGTAGGTACAAAACTGTACTTTATAGCTTTCAAGGACCTGCTGCATCCAGGACAACTACTACTAAAGACAGACAACACCACAGTTATGTGGTACATAAGCAAGGGAGCTCTCACTCCTACCCCCTATGTAGACAAGCTGTGACCTTGTGGAACACAGCTATAAACCTTCAAGTTCATCTGCAAGCACAATTCCTGCCAGGAGAGAAAAACACTGGCAGACGACTTAAGCAGAAACATCATGGATCCCCACGAATGGGAGTTGAATCCACAAATATTCAGAATGATAACACAGAAATGGTGGAGACCGGACATAGATCTGTTTGCATCCCCAATAAACTGCCAGCTACAAAAATTCTGCACAAGGAGTTATCATCCACAAGCATGGAAAGTGGATGCCCTCTTATTCAGCTGGGAGAACCTACAAGTATACGCTTTTCCACCACTACCTCTCCTGCTAAAGGTACTCATAAAAGCCAGGCAGGAAGAGCCAAAGATGATCCTGATTGCACCAGACTGGCCACGCCTGCACTGTTACCCAATCTTAAGGAGCTTAGCACAAGAACCACCCTGGATTTTGCCTCAAATCCCACATCTGCTGACTCAGCACAACAAACAAATACTACACAGCCAGCTAAAGACCTTAAACCTAGCTGCATGGAAGATTCCTTAGTCAAGCAAGCAATGCCTCTCTCCAAAGCTGTTATGGATGTCATTCTGGGGGCCAGAAGGCCTAGTACCAGGAAAGCTTATTCGGATAAATGGAAGAGATTCTGTGCCTGGAACCAAGCTCACAGCCTTGACCCTCTTGTCCCAAACATTACTCAGATACTACAATACTTAACTGAGATGCTGGACAAATGACTCTCCTTCACATCTATCAAGATCCATGCCTCTGCCATCTCTGCTCATTACAACACAGATCCACCAATGTTCTTTAATCATCTGTTAAAACAGTACCTCAGAGGGGCTAAAAACATAAGACCACCCCGTAGACCACCTTCTCCAACTTGGGACTTCAACTTTGTTTTGGAGAAGCTAACTTTACCTCCTTTTGAGCCAGCCAACACAGCAGAATTAAAATATATCTCTCGGAAAACTGCTCTGCTCCTGGCAATAACATCAGCACGAAGAGTTTCAGAATTACAGGCACTAATGGCAGTGGAACCTTTCCTCATTTTCCACCAGGACAGGGTGTCTTTAAGAACTAACCCTACTTTTATGCCAAAGGTACTATTCCAGTGTGGCTCTTAAACCCAACTATTCACCTGCCAACTTTTTATCCTAAACCGCAGAATAAAGGGGAGAGACTACTGCACTCTTTGGACATTCACAGGCAGTTACGCTTCTACTTGGACAAAACCAAAGCTTTCAGAAAATCTGAGCAATTATTGGTAGCATATGTTGCAGGAACACAGGGAAAAGCCATTTCAAAACAGACCATTTCAAAATGGATAGGACATTGTATACGTTTCTGCTACACATACCATGGAAAACCTGTACCTAGCAGCATTAGATCTCACTCCACCAGGGCAACAGCCACTTCAACTGCCTAACTCAGGGGAGTACCTACCAAGGATATTTTGGAAGCAGCAACTTGGAGTTCTGTACATACCTTCACCAAGCATTACCATCTGCCTCTATACTCTAAATCCAGAGCTGGCTTCGCCACTGCAGTGCTGCAGGGCCTTATAGCCACCCCTAATGCCTTATAGAACCAGCCACCATTCCTCAGCTTTGGGATTCTACCCAAGTGTAATGACTGCAGCAGTGTAACACGATGAACATAGTACAGTTTTGTACCTACCATAAATGTAGATGTTCGAGTGTATACACTGCTGCAGTCCAGGTTACCCTCCCTCTTTCCCCTCTTACTGGCTGGTACGTACCTATGTCTTCTACTCTTACTACCTATGGGCAGTATTTGCTGGTAGCTGTAAGTTTTTTGCTTTTCTTATGTATGTTTTATTAGCAATTGGAATTGCCTACTTATTTAGAGGCATCGGACATCTGGGGCAAGGAGAACTGAAGAAAATGGCGTCGGCTACAATTTATATACCCCTGTCACACTGACGTCAGGGAGGAGGCGACAGCAATTGACGCCGGACCAAGACTTTGGAACTCAGGCCGACTGGGGAACCACCTGACGGCAGGATAACCCAAGTGTAATGACTGCAGCAGTGTATGCACTCGAATATCTACATTTATGGTAGGTACAAAACTGTACTTTTTTAATTACTTAAATATTTGGCTCCCCATTTGGGGGGCACCTGACATCTGGGGCAAGAAAAACTGATGTAATGGCATCGGCTGCATGTTTTATACCCCTGATGACCTGACGTCATGGAAGAAGGGACAGCAACCAACGCAGGACCCAAAACTTTGTTAATCAGGCTGACTGAGGGCAACCTGCCAGCAGATTACCCAAATGTAATGACTGCAACAGTGAATACACTCAAACATCTACATTTATGGTAAGTGTACACAACTGTACTTTGGTTAGACGACCTTGTCCTCTTTTGTCTCTCTACGGTTATATTCGTTGTGGTAGTTATGTCTAAGGAAACTAAAGAACATAAACCTTCGGTTTTAAGAAGTGCTTAAAATGTTCACAAAAAATGTCCTTGACTGACTGATATAATATTTGTGTGTATTGTTTGGGAGCCATACATCTACAGGAAACATGTACTTTTTGCCATTCTTTTAGTTCTTGGGTTCTCCAGGAAAGGAAGAACAAACTGATTTTGAAAGGTCTCCATCTCAAAGGAAGGTTTGATTTAGCTAGATGTCCTTCAAGGATGCATCTGCAGCCATCACATATGGGTTGTCCTGCCTCAGGCAGCCCTTCGGTCGGATTCCAAAGTCTGGGTCTGGCTTCGGCTGATGTCGCACTTTCCCCGACGTCAGAGCCTCTGGGGTATAAAAGCATCAGCCGACGCCATCTTCCTCAGTCTTTCTTGCCGCGTGGTGCCCGAAGCAGAAGCTGTTCGCAAGTGCCGGTCGGCCAGCTCCTGTGATTCAGCTACCGAAGACTTCGAAAAAGCTAAGTACCCCGTTGGGGACTCTTTCTTGCCTCAGCCGATGTCGGATAAAGTTAATAATTGTTTAACTTGTGGGAAACAAATACCTCATAAGGATTTCCACTCTTACTGCCTCCCCTGCCTAGGCCCAGACCACGACGTCTCGGCCTGTTCAGCCTGTGCTTCCTTCAACCGACGAACTCTTAGACGTCGGTCGGAGTTTGCAGAGGAGTTTTTTGGGGCTAGTTTTGCTTATAAGATGCCGTCGGAGACTCCGACTTCGCATTTAGTTAAAAAAGCGGAAGGACAAGGACTGACACACGCGGACCGCGGTTTCGGCTGAAACCTCGGTCGGGCCTACCGCGAGTGTCTCAGTCTCGGCTGAAACAGAGTCCTTTGTACTTCCTATTACCGAAACCACACAACCGACTACCTTGGCCCTGGAGGCCCCGGCCGAGTCTGTCATTGAATTACCTACTGAAACTGGTGTCCAAGAACCTTCCGACACCATTGCTTTAGATAAGTCTACTCCTGCACGTGGTGCAGTCAGACCCCCTGCTTCCATGTCCATTAAGGCTTTCTCTAGGGCTAAGGCTGCTAAACTTACTAAGGCTTTGCCTCCCAAGGTTCCCTCTGAGACCTTCTACTAGCTCTCAGATTCTTACCCTAGCAGAGGATCTGATCTCATTAATTAGAGGTTCCCAACCTCATCCGGACAGGGGCTCTCAACCACCTCCAGACAAAAGGCCTAGGGTTGAGCTTCTCTGATCCACAGTCCTCAGATGAGTCCACGGATGGCTCTGCTCTGTCAGACCACCAGGAGGAGGCTTATTCGGCCTACGAGGATTCTGATGCTGAAGAATCTATTCCCTCGGCCTCCCCTCC
The DNA here is from genome assembly GCF_019279795.1 of Protopterus annectens. Classification (NCBI taxonomy): domain Eukaryota; kingdom Metazoa; phylum Chordata; order Ceratodontiformes; family Protopteridae; genus Protopterus; species Protopterus annectens. Next base: position 869,950,152 of record NC_056741.1, on the reverse strand, counting down.
TGAAGAGTTTTCCTTTGGAGAGACATTACACTCTATTAGAGAACATTTTCAATGGCATGGTCAGGAATTCTCTGATTCCAGAAAGAGATTAAGGACCTTTTTACATTTACCTCAGCATAGGCCCTTAGCTATACCTCCTGTTTTGAATGTCATTGATGATGTGTACTCTGATGCTAGTACTGCCCCTGACTCTTTCCCTCTGGCTCCTGCCAAACCTGATAGGTACTACAGGGTCCCGGACTCACATTTACACCTGTACAAGGCCCACTCTGCTGATCCAGAAACTATTTCCCAGGGCCCAAAAGGGGTTGCAGCTGCCACTGCTAAAAATCCTCTACCTACTGAAAGGGAGTCCAGAGCATTAGAGAGATGGGGTAAGAAAGTGTATACTTCTGCAACTCTTTCCATGAGGGCATTAAATTGTCAATTTCATATGATACAGTACCAAGAGTATTTACTAGATGAATTGCATAAGAAACTGTCCTCTTCTGAACCCCTTATCTGGTGCATAACTCCCAGCAGGTTAGTAACCATTTCCTGCAGTGTGGTTATTATGCATTGGAAGCTTCATGTAGATCAGCTATGACAGGTGCAGTTATACGTAGGCATGCCTGGCTGAAGGAACAATCTCTGCCAGTCCATGTTAAAGCTAAGCTTTTGGATGCTCCTATGGAAAAGCAAAAATTATTTGGTTCCACGGCTCAAGAGGTTTTAAAGAAATTTGAAGAAAAGGCAAAATCTGTGCAAACAGTTAAAGACTTTCTGCAAGTCCAACCACCGAGATTCAGCAGAAATTGGCCTACTAAGAATTGGTCCTTTCCGGACTCAGACAGATCTCAAAGAGGCAGGAATAGGCGTGCCAGAGGTAGAGGGCAAGCTAGAGGCACCTACAGAGGCCGTCAGTGGCAGCCTCCCAACCAGAGAGGTAGTGCAGGAACTACAACTGCTACACCAGGACAGACTCAATGACTTTATTTTGACTCCGCCACCAGGGCTCAATTAGAAGCACCTTTGGGAAAGCTTTCTTTATTCTCAGAAAATTGGCACAGCATTACAAGGGACACATGGACACTGCAAATAATAGACAAAGGATACAGGTTCCATTTCCACTCATTGCCAAAAAGAAAAGGCATGCCAGACCTGCCACCAAATCAGAGGGCAGAGGCTTTGAAGCAAATTACAAACTTAATGCAAATGAAAGCCATAGAAAAGGTACCTCTTTCAGAACAAGGCCAGGGATTTTACTCCAGATTATTCCTTGTTCCAAGAAAAGAAAATCAATGGAGGCCTATTCTCGACTTGTCCGCACTGAATACTTACCTCATTTTGCCAAAATTCAAAATGCTGACTCTACAGCAACTCCTTCCCATGTTGTGCAAGGGGTCTTGGCTGGTGACTCTAGACCTCAAGGAGGCATACTTGCATGTCCCTATTCGACAAAGCTGCAGAAGACACCTCAGATTTCTTGCAGGGTCAGAGCATTATCAATTCTCAGCATTGCCGTTTGGTTTATCTACTGCGCCCAGAGTATTCACGAAATGCCTGGCATCAGTAATTGCACACTGCAGACTTCAGGGGATTCAAATTTGCCCATATCTGGACGACTGCCTAATACAAGCGGACAGCAAGCAAACTTTGTTAAAGGACTTGGACTATGCCATCCACCTGTTACAGGCCTTGGGATATACAGTCAACATCCACAAATCAAGACTGGTTCCATCCCAAAGAATAACTTTTCTGGGTGTGGATCTGGACACAACCACCCAAATGGCCTTTCTCACAGAAGAAAAACAAAAACAACTACCAGTTTACTTCCAGAATCTGACAAGACAAACTCAGCTGACTGCAAGGAAAATTCTGCAGGCCCTGGGTTACATGGCATCTTGCATTCTTCTGATTCCGCAAGCAAGACTGAATATGAGAAAATTACAATGGTACCTAAGAAGTTTATGGACACAGCACAGTCACAGCTTAGAAACTGTGATCCCACTCATTCCTTGCCTTCAAAAGGAATTTCTGTGGTGGGCTCAAGCCTGCCAGTCGAACAGCGGGTTGCCCTTCAGCAAGCCAAGAGACAATCAAACCATCACCACGGACGCTTCAGACCAAGGTTGGGGAGCACACATGGAGGGCAGATGTATCCAAGGGCTATGGTCACAAAGAGAGCTGCGCATTCACATAAACCAAAAGGAAATGCTGGCAGTGATACACGCAATCGAGGCCTTCAAACCTTTCCTTCAGCAAGGCCACCTGCTTATAAGAACAGACAACACCACAGTTATGTGGTACATAAACAAGCAAGGAGGCACCCATTCCTACCCTCTTTGCAGACTGACAATGAATCTATGGGAACTTGCTTTGAAACTCAACATACAGCTACAGTCCCAGTTCGTGCCAGGGAAAGACAATACACTGGCAGACAGCTTAAGCAGAACTACCATGGATGCACACAAATGGATGCTACACCCAGACATCATCTTACTCATCACACAATCATGGAGAAGGCTGGAAATAGATCTGTTCGCTTCCCCCCTCAATCATCAACTGAAGAAATTCTCCTCAAGGACATACCACCCACAAGCATGGAAAGTGGACGCTCTCTCTTTCAGCTGGAAAGCTCTAGCAGTGTATGCTTTCCCACCTCTTCCATTAATGAACAAGGTCCTACTGAAGATCAGGACAGAGCAGCCCAGAGTAATTCTGATAGCTCCAAACTGGCCAAGGCAACACTGGTATCCACTGTTAAAGAGCATGTCACAGACGAAACCATGGCCTCTCCCCCTATGGCCACTCCTACTGACGCAGCACAATTTCAGGACTCTGCACTCCAACCTGAAAACCTTGCAGCTAACTGCCTGGAGAATACCATGACTCCTCCTCAGGATAACCTATCCCAGAGAGTGAAGGATATTATTATGGAAGCTCGCCGTCCTTCCACAAGGAAGGCATATTCAGCAAAATGGAAAAGATTTCACACCTGGAACACAGCAAAGAGCCTAGATGTGGCTGTGATGAACATGGCACATATACTGGAATATTTGGCAGAATTGTCCCACAATGGCCTGTCTTACTCTTCCATTAAGATACATGCCTCAGCAATCTCAGCAGAATACAATGTTAATCCACCTGTCTTCTCTCATCCTCTCCTAAGACGATTTCTAAGAGGAATCAAAAACATTAATCCTCCAAGGAAACCACCTCTACCAACTTGGGACCTGAATTTCGTGTTGGAAAAACTAACACTTCCTCCCTTTGAACCAGCAGCATCGGCAGATCTACAGTTTTTGTCTTGGAAAACTGCCTTCCTTCTGGCCATAACCTCAGCAAGAAGAGTATCTGAGCTACAAGCTTTAATGGCAGTGCAGCCATTTCTTATCTTTCATCAGGACAGAGTTTCTTTGAGGACCAATCCTACTTTCATGCCAAAGGTGGTATCCAGGTTATCTTTGAACCAAGCGATTCACTTGCCTACATTCTTCCCACAACCACAAAATAAAGGGGAGAGACTTCTGCACACCCTGGACATACACAGACAACTGCGCTACTACTTGGACAGAACTAAAAGTTACAGAAAGACTGACCAGTTGTTTGTAGCATATGCTGCTGGGGTACAAGGAAAAGCAATTTCAAAACAGACAATTTCAAAATGGATAGGAAATTGCATTCGTTTTGTTACTCCTTTCATGGAAAAACTGTGCCAGCTAACATTAGACCTCATTCCACGAGAGCCACAGCCACCACCACAGCCTTCCTAAGAGGGGTGGCTACCAAAGACATTTTAGAAGCTGCTACATGGAGCTCCATGCATACATTTGCCAAGCATTACAATTTACCTTTATACTCCAGATCCAGAGCAGGTTTTGCTACGGCAGTCCTGCAGGGTATCTTAACTACACCATCCTTTACTTAGTACCTCCACCCCCAGATTGGCTATGGTATTCTACCCATATGTGATGACTGCAGATGCATCCTTGAAGAACATAGTACAGTTTTGTACCTACCATAAATGTAGATGTCCGATAGGTATGCATCTGCAGTCAGGTTTACCCTCCCTCCTTTCCCTCTGTGGTATTCCTAGGGTGCTTACCCCTCTGTTAGTTAGCTGGGGGAATCTATTATGGTGTATTTGTTTGTATATACATGTATATATATTTTTGCAAATGTTTGGAATTTTATTGCATTTTTCCAAATTTAGCCATCCTAGAGGGCACCTGGCATCTGGGGAAGAAAAACTGAGGAAGATGGCGTCGGCTGATTCTTTTATACCCCAGACGCTCTGACGTCGGGGAAAGTGTGACATCAGCCGAAGCCAGACCCAGACTTTGGAATCCGGCCGACCGAAGGGCTGCCTGAGGCAGGACAACCCATATGTGATGACTGCAGATGCATACCTATCGGACATCTACATTTATGGTAGGTACAAAACTGTACTCTCTTCTTCTTCTCACTCCAGATCTCCCTCTTCTAAAAAGAAGGTTAAGTCGGTGAAAGGACATTCTCCTACACCAGCTACTAAATCAGAACCACCAGGGAAAGTTGCCAAAATTGACAAATCTTCTACCTTTTCTGCTTGTCTGCCTTCAGAGACAGTTGAAGTTATTGATATAGACCTTCCAGTTTTGGCCCCAGGTTTTTCAAAGCCTATAGCTGGATCCATACCTTGGAGCCGGTCAAAAGACTTATTACCAGCATCCCCGATGCTTAGATCTCCAATTTTGCAGAGATCTCGATCCCCTACCTTGTCTTCCAGATCCTCCAGGACTCTTTCTGTGGAGGATGTTGAGAGGGTGGTGCTTAGACTTTTGAAGTCGTCTGCACTAGCAAATTTGTTGTTGGCTCTGACCCAATCGGTTTCGGAGCCGTCTAAGGCCTTATTACCTGCTTCTGTTCCTCCAAGCCATGCTGGTGTTTCGGAGCCAGATCTATCTGTGCAGTTTGTTGTGGAACTGTCGGTTCCAGCACCCCGAGTGGCTTTCTTGGAGCAGTGTTCCTCTCGGACACCTTCTGTGCCGTCCCTGGTGTCTAGGAGCCAAAGCTCACCAGTTGGCCTCGATGGGGGCGCTCGGATCCGAACTTCTTCGGTTCCGAGTCTACCTCTCGGTGCATCGGCTTGGCTGAGCTCGTATCCTACATCTGTCTCTGAGCCAATTGCTCTGGAGCCGGGGGGCTACTTCCTCTTCCTTGGAACCGGTGGTGTCTTCAGAGCCGGAAAGATTTGCCTTCGAGATGATGAGCATGCTGTCTAGATCTTCAGCATTACACAAGGGTACAGATGCTCTTCCCCCTCAAGCTCTGACCTCTTTCTCAGCACCATCTCTCTCTTGACAGCAGAGACCTGCAGCCTCAGGAGCCCCCTTTGGGTGCCCCCCCCAGTCTTCCAAGACCTCCCCAGAATACCCTTCTTATGAGCCCCCTCAGAAGAGAACTTGCAAGAGGAAGCACGTAGACTCCCCTAATGAGTCCATCACCTCTGACACTGACCTCGAGGAGTCAGAAGGGTCCGCTAGGTCGTCCTCTGATGACATCTCCTTCGTAGATATCCTAGAGATCGTGAAACAGAGAGGTGGCTGGCCCACCGTCACCCCTTCTGATGAGAAGTCAGTGTACCTGAAGGCTTTCAGGTCTCAACCTTCAGCGTCTTGGGTGTATGAGCTGTTAGATTTGGTGAGTCGAAAGGTGTGGGAAACTTCTGACACCATGAAACTAGTCCCTAAAAGGCCAAACAAATTCATTTCAGTGCCTAAGCAAAAAGAGTTTCTGACCAAAGGTGTGCATGTAGATGCCATGGTGGTGGCAGCAGCGTCAAAGAAGGAACTAGCAGAGACATCCTCATCTGTCCACCCACCAAACAGAGAGTTTCAAATGATGGACATATACAGGCAACAAATTATTTCTTCAGCAGCTTTTACACTCTGATCACTGAATTTCTTCACCTATTTTACTAGGCTACAAAGACATCTCCTAAAAGATCTGGGAGATGCTCTCCAAGGTACTTTAACTGAAGGAGATGTTCTTCGTGTTTCACTGTTGCAGTCATTACATTTGGGTTATCCTGCTGGCAGGTTGCCCTCAGTCGGCCTGAATTCCAAAGTCTTGGGTCCTGCGTCGGTTGCTGTCACCTCTTCCTTGACGTCAGGTCATCAGGAGTATAAAAGATACAGCCAATGCCATTTTATTCAGTCTTTCTTGCCGCACGGTGCCCAAAGCAGATGGAGTTCGCAAGTGCCGGTTGGCCGACTTTTGAGATTTTCATCTTCGAGTTTCAGATCCGAAGTCTTCATTAAAAGCTAAGTACCCCGCTGGGGAAACTTTTTTCTTGCTCCAGACCGGTCAGAAAAAGTTAATTGTATTTCTTGTGGGAAGCAAATACCTCATAAGGACTTTCATTCTTACTGTATTCCTTGCCTAGGCCGTGACCACGACGTTGCTAGTTGTCGGTTTTGTGCTAGATTTAACCAACGCACTATTAAGCATCGGTACAATTTTGCATTAAGCTATTTTGGGCGAAGATTTAATTATACAATGTCATCAGATAGCCAACCGACTGCCGGAGTTCACAAAAAATGCAAAGAAAAAGGCAACCGAGGTCCAAAACTGACGAAGCTTTTCTTAAGCAAGTCACCGGTTCGCCGGTCCTCAGTGAGGCTCTTTCGCAGCCCCTGACGTCCGCTACTTTAGAGTTGCAGACCGCTACATACTCCCACATGGAGTCGGCCAGGCCGCTGGAAACTCAAGGTATTGGAGCCTCTGAGATTAGTCCCTCAGATGGGTCCGGAGCCGCTGAGCAGGCATCGGTTTCTGAGGGTGTATTCAGACCTAAACAATTATTTATTAAACCGACTTCAAAGACAAAGACTAAAACACCTTTAAAGGCAAAGAAACAAGTTCACCAGCCACAAGGACAGGCCTCCATGCCCAAAAAACAGATGCTCAAAATGGCCGAATACTTAATTACCTTTGATCAGGGGTTCCCATCCCCCTCCTGATAAGAGGCCTAGGCAAGAGACAAACTATGAATCTTCAGATCAGGTTTCCATTTCTTCTGATTCCTCTTCTGATCAGGAATATTCTCTTCTCCCGTATGAGGATTCTGATGCTGAAGAATCAATTCCTTCAGCTTCTCCTTCTGATGACTACTCTTTTGGGGAAACCTTGCATACCATGAGGGAGCACTTTCACTGGGAGAGCCAAGATTTTTCAGAATCTAAGAAAAGGCTCAGAGACTTGCTTTTACTACCACAACACAGGCCTCTAGCTATTCCACCTGTGTTTGACATTGGAGATGACGTGTTCTCTGAGTCTAGTCTGACCCGTGACTCTCTACGTCCAGCTCCTGTTAAGCCGGACAGATACTACAGGGTCCCTGACTCTCATAAATTTATTTTCTAAAACCCTACTGTAGACCCAGAAACTATTTCTCAGGGTCCAAAAGGGGTTAAGGCTTCCACTGCAAAAAAACCTACCTCGTCAGACAGGGATTCTAGGGCACTGGATAGATGGGGAAAAAAGATTCACACATCTGCTACCTTAGCTATAAAGGCCTTAAATTGTCAGTTTCATATGCTCAAATATCAGCAATATATCATGAGACTGCTTAAACAGAAAATGATGGTAAATTCTGAATGTGCAGAAAACAAAGACATGCAGGATTTATTGCATGCAGCTGAACAGGTTGGAAAGCATACTTTGCAATGTGGTTTTGATTCTCTGGAGGCCTCCTGCAGGGCCGCTGTTACGGCTTCTGTCATTAGGAGGCATGCTTGGTTAAACAAACAAAATCTGCCTGATCATGTTAAAGCAAAATTGTTAGATGCTCTATTACAACATGATACCTTGTTTGGTGTTAAAGCAGACGAGGTGTTAAAATGGAGGACAAAGCTAAATCTATGCAAACGGTCAAGAATTTCTTACAGGTACAGCCACCTAGATTTAGCAGACACTGGCCAAGAAAGAATTGGTCCTTTCCAGTCTCAGACAGACCTCAAAGGGGCAGATCCAGACGCCCTAGATGCAGATCACAGCCGCAAGGTTCCTACAGGTCTAAGCAGTGGGGTGCTTCTACCTCCAAAGGTGGAGAAGACAAATCACAACCATATAGGAAACAGTCCCAATGACCTCCCCCTGCCTGCTCCAAGCACTTATTTTCTGGCAGCACCCTTAGGGGGAAAACTAGCACTTTTTTCCTCAAAATTAGCACATTATAACCCAGGACAAATGGGTTATAGACATAGTTTCACAAGGCTACAAGTTTCATTTCTATACCCTGCCAAAAGACCTGCCCAAAAGTCAATGGGCAGAGGCTCAAAAACAAGTTGCTGCTCTCATGGACATGAGGGCAATTCAACAAGTGCCACAGCAAGAGCAGGGACAAGGATTTTACTCAAGACTGTTCTTGGTACCCAGCAAGGACAAAGCATGGAGACCTATACTGGACCTATCTATTCTAAACACTTTCCTGGATACACCAAAATTCAAGATGTTGACCGTACAGCAGCTTCTGCCCATGCTGGGCAGCAAGGCTTGGCCCCTGACTTTAGACCTAAAAGAGGCATACCTGCATGTCCCAATCAGACAGTCATGCAGAAGATACCTCAGATTCAAGGCTGGCTCAAAGCATTACCAATTCTCTGCACTGCCCTTTGGCTTATCTACTGCGCCCAGGGTCTTCACAAAGTGCCTGGCACCAGTAATTGCCTACTGCAGACAAAGAGGAATACAAATATATCCTTACTTGGACGACTGCCTCATACAAGCAGAGAACAAGGACATTCTACTGCGGCATCTGACATTTGTGATAAGACTTTTTACATGCCTAGGGTACACAGTCAACAAAAATTAATCAAAACTAGTACCCTCTCAAGAGATAATATTCCTGGGTGTAAGCTTAAATACAACTGCCCAGATGGCTTATCTCACTCCAGACAAAAGAAGGCAACTGACTACCTATTTCAAGGAATTGGCAACAAAGGCCCAGTTATCTGCAAGAAAAATTCTGCAGGCTTTGGGCTTCATAACATCCTGCATCTTACTAATTCCATATGCAAGGCTGCATATGAGGAAAATTCAATGGTACCTAAAAAGTGTCTGGACACAACATTGCTACAGCCTGGAAACAATGATTACTCTAATTCCCTGCCTACAACAGGAGTTTCGATGGTGGGCAAAGGCTTGTTACCAAAACAAGGGATAGCCATTCTCACTACCCCCAGCCAGGCAGAGCCTAATGACGGATGCTTTAAATTATGCCTGGGGGGCACTCATGGCAGGAAGAGGCATTCATGGCGCCTCGTCCACAAACCAAAAGCGTCTACATATCAATCAAAAAGAGATGCTAGCTGTTCAAAATGCCCTGACATTCTTCAAGGACCTACTTCATCCAGGACAGCTACTGATAAAGACGGACAAGACCACGGTCATGTGGTACATAAGCAAGCAGGGGAGCACTCATTCTTATCCCCTGTGCAGACAAGCCATGGCTTTATGGGAAACAGCATTGATTTACCAGGTTCATCTGCAGGCACAGTTCCTGCCCGGAAAGGAAAATACTCTGGCAGACGAACTAAGCAAAAACCTCATGGATCCCCACGAGTGGCACCTGGATCCACAAGTCTTCAGCATGACAACAAAGAAATGGGGACGCCCGGACATAGATCTATTTGCCTCCCCTCAAAACAGTCAACTAAAAAGATTCTGCACAAGGAATTATCCTTGTCCTCAGAAAACTTCTGGTACCTCCCAGTGCAGGATTTGAGCCTTGCCCTTCATAAACTGAACTGCCTTGTTAATCCAGAATATTTATTTGGAAGTATGTGTACATTACATATTACATCCTAATTGAACAATATCCTGTATCTGTGTTGTGTAAGCAAACGCTCCCTGCCAGGACAACCAGCAGCCATCTATACTATATCCCCTATACTCCCAAACTAGCCTTCCTGCTGTTATACACCCTCCTCCCTGTTTTTACTTCTTGCTACTTTTCTTCTCGTCTCTCCTACTTATTTCTACTCTTGAAAGAGCTGTGTCTAACAGTACCTAGAGTGTCCACTTGAGGGCAGTATTACCCTTAAACATCCCATTACTTACCAGCATTCTAACCTGGCTTATTAAAATTGATTCTAAGTCTTTTGCCTCAGGCTCCCACATTACAGGTCCCTTTGCCACTATGTTATACCCTCTTTCAGCTTTCTACTCACTTCATAGGCCCTCTAAGCCTAGATACCTTACTTGCCCTCACCTCCCTACCTCTCTGATTGTTTTTCCTTCACACTGGTCTACTTGCTCTGCCCCGCTCCATTCGCCCTGCGGGCTCACTCTGCTCCCCTACCCTACCCCCAATTCCCACCCACCCCCAGGGGTCCTACACTTATACTTCCCTAACCACTCCCCTCTCATTTCTCAACCTATCATAAACCTCCAATTCACCAGGCTAGTCCCCTATCTCTATCTCTACTATTACTACAAACTACTCTCTTTTAACTACTCGCTGTCTTATCTAACACTTCTACTTCACTAACTATTTCCCTATTCTACCTACTATCTAAATCCCTACTAATTTCTCACTCACATATTTTAAACACTGCTCTATCTCTTGGAACACTCTCTCCTACTCCTACTTTTCTACATCAACTACTAACACAAACTACTCCCTACTAAATTCTATTTATTACTATGGCCCCAATAAATAAAACTCTGTTCACAAACTTACTACTCTTAACTACCACAATAACCAGTCTTACCATACCTTATTCACTCACCTCCTATGAAGATCATACTCTACCTGCACAAAACCATTACATCATACAAACATTACCATCCTCTTTCACATACTCCCTTAACCATAGTAACGTAACAAGTACCTCCAACTATATACTACCAAACTATCACAGAGGAGCCCACATTATGTACTGCAATACCAAAAAAAACTTTGAATAATCTCTATAAACTCCCAAAAGCTATACACTACCCCCAGCAGCACCCCCTACTAGACGGTGATATTCATCTTAACCCTGGCCCCAACACTGACCACACCAATATCCTTGACAAATTAACAGTGCCTATGGTTTCTACAATAACAAAACCATCTAGTTCCCTCTTGATAGATCACCTTAACATTAGAAGTATCAACAATAAAATTTCCCACCTACATGCTCTCCTTGAAATCCACAAATTTGACATTCTATGTATTACAGAAACTTGGCTAAAACCATCCACTCTAGACCAGGAAATTACCCCTCCTGGCTATAACATCCTTAGAAGTGACCGTAAAGTCAAAAAAGGTGGAATTATAGCCATTCTCTCTAAATCTAACCTCCAAATTTCACCCTTTAATGTACCTCAATTATTAGATACCAAATCTGAACACCTATCTATCAAACTCCTAATTAATAACTCCAAATCTATCTAATTTGCATGCATCTCCCCCCAGGTAATAATACCAATACTCTAGAAAAACTACTTAGTAACCTCTCCACCCATCTACCCCAAGAGACAATTGTACTAGGTGACTTTAACATCAACTGGTCCACTTGCAGTTCTTCCAACCCTAGCAACCACATAAACCTCTTCGGATTCTCACAGTTAATAACAACTCCAACTAGAATCCATAAACCTAGCAGTAAAGAAACCACTCTAGACTGGATCCTTATTAATAGCCACCATGAAACTTACTCCAGGAACCCTTCCTGACGATATCAGTGACCATATGCTTACCTATATTATTAGACAAAAAAATCCACATTCCATATACTCACAATGTCAAAACCTCCCGCTTTCAAAAAATTCTTCAATCCAGACAACTTCCTAAATGAATTACAAGCATGTGACTGGTCACCACTAACCCATCTTGAACTTGGTGAGGCTGTCACCTACTTTAATACCAACTTTCTTAAAATCCTTGTCTACCATGCACCATATCGCTCCACTAGAATAAGAACCAAATCTGCACCATGGCTCACAAAACAAACTAGGCAAAAGATACTCCTCAAAAATAAAATCTGGGCTAAAAGGAGAGCTACCAATTGTCCATCAGATCACCTCCTCTTTAAACATCTAAGAAATGCCACCAAAAGGGATATTCGTAGGGACAAATACTACCTTCACCTACAACAAACCAGTCATCAAACGCCTCAAAAATTTTGGTCAGGAATAAACAAACTTCTTCAGCCAGGTCACCCTACTACTCCAGACCCAGCTGGTTTCAACAATAAAAACTCCAACTAAATCTCTAATGCCTTTAATTGCTACGTCACAGAAGCCATTCAAACCCTAGCCAATTCCTTACCACCCTTCACTGCTTCCCCACTAAAGAACTCCATAACCTCATCTCCTACATTTCAAATCCAACCTGTACCTACATCTCTCATCTGTAAGTTACTTCAAAAATTGAAACCTTGCACACCTTCTGCTGACCATCTCCCATCTGAATACCTCCAAATTGCTGCAAAAGCCATAGAGTTCCCCCTCTTTATCCTTATTAACAGAACTATCTCAGAAGGCAAAATCCCTACTTTATGGAAAGTATCCCACATAATCTCTCTACATAAAGGTGGACCTTCTAAAGAGCTTTCTAACTTTCGCCCTATTGCTTTACTCTCCACATTAGCTAAGATAATGGAAAAATGTATTCACAAACAACTACTTAACCACTTACTACAAAATAATCTACTAGCAAACTGCCAACATGGCTTTAGACCATTCCACAGCACATCGACTGCACTCATCCTTTACCGACTCTCTAAACAAAAACCGGAACAACAACCCTTTTTTCCTCTGCACTATTTATTGACGTGTCAAAAGCCTTTGATATGGTCAGCCATAACTTACTTCTAGAGAAACTAAAAGCCCATTCTCTTAATCCTCATGCTATACAGTGGTTCAGGTCTTATCTGGAAAATAGACAGCAAGCAGTGCTTTGGCATAACAATCTGTCTTCACTACTCCCAGTAAATATTGGAGTACCCCAAGGCTCCATCTTAGGTCCCCTACTCTTTTCCTTATTTATCAACAATCTACACATGAATGTACCTTAAGCCACCTGCATTCAGTATGCAGACGACTCCACCTTAATCTGTACAGCCAAGAATATAGCCACTCTCCACTCTCTCACCCAAACCGTTTTTCATAATGTTGAAATCTGGTTTATGCAACGCTGCCTCCTCCTCAATCCCAAAGAAACTAAACTGCTCATTTTTACTCCAACTCATAAATTACCTCATCCAATCTTCTCTATAACCTCTAACAATGGCACCAACATAACCCCAGATATTACAACCCGCCTACTAGGTGTAACAATTGATGATCGACTATCGAGCTATGATGACCACATCAACTCCACCATAAAGTCTGTTAACAAAAAACTTGGTACCCTCTATAGAATTAAACCCTTCCTTACCCCTTCTGCAAGGAAAACTATTGCCTATATAACTATTATTGTTATAATAGCATTGCTAGATTTGTCACATGCTCCCCCTTTAAAACTCACCACTGCAGAAACCTGAAACAACTCGAATGGCTAGAATTGCAAAACCACATACTCTGTCAACAACTACTCATCACTCAAAAGATCCTATACCACCCTAATAACACCCCTATCCTCACTAATCTAATTACACCATATACAAATCTAGCTACACTTCGCTCAGCTAATAAACTTCTAGTTTCCAACAACAAAGCTGGTGATTCACTTTTCTCAAACACTGCAGGTAAAAACTGGAATCAGCTTCCCTCTGAATTATCAATCCTTGCTTCAACTTCCCTCTTTAAAAAAACATCTTAAAGAGCATCTGAAAACTCATTGGCTTTGTCCGTGTACTAACCCAGACTGATATCCTTTTCCCCTTCCTGCTCTATTCCTCTAACCTATGCATCCAAAAATAATTATTACTCTTTTTTTCACAACATGACGATAAAATATAACTTCTTTCTTTCTTAACTGAGTTGTGCTCATAGCTTCTAGTGTGTTTGATATATTGTTTAGTATAACTTTTACTAAAATTTTTATAGTCTATAATTTTTAGTGTTCTGTTGAACAATGCTGCCTCTGTATTGTGCTTTTATCATGTCCTTGTATAATTTTATTTTGTCACTGTTCATGCTTGGAGCTTTTCTCCCCGGGCCTCTACTGAAAATGAACATATATCCAACTAGACTAGCCCGGTCAACAAATGTAAGAATAAAAAATAAAAATTATAACAGACAAGCTTGGAATGTGGACGCCTTATCTTTCAACTGGACAAACCTGTCAGTATATGCCTTTCCTCCACTGCCTCTCCTCCCCAAGGTACTCCTAAAGGTCAGGCAGGAGAAACCAAAAATGATTCTGATTGCCCCAGCCTGGCCACACCAGTACTGGTATCCAATCTTAAGGAACTTGTCCTAATGCCCAGCCTGGACCTTACCTCAAGTACCTCCTCTGTTGTCCCAGCAAAACAGTCAGATTCTGCACAGCCAACTCAGGGCCCTAAACCTGGAAACATGGCAGATAATGTAGCCATACAAACCACACCTCTCAGTAAAGCTGTGATGGATGTCATTTTAGAAGCCAGAAGGCCTAGTACTAGAAAATCCTGTGCTGGGAAATGGAAGAGATTTTGCGCTTGGAACCAAGTTCAAGGAACTGATGCAGCTAACCCAAATATTCCTCAGATTTTGCAATACTTAACTGAGATGCTGGACAAAGGCCTATCTTTTTCATCAATTAAAATCCATGCCTCTGCCGTTTCGGCTCATTACAATACAGAGCCACCACTTTTTTGTCATCCTTTATTAAGGCAGTACTTCAGAGGAGCCAAAAACTTAAGGCCCCCAAGGAGAACACCAACACCTGCATGGGACCTCAGTTTTGCCTTGGAAAAACTCACCTTATCTCCTTTTGAGCCAGCTGCTACTGCGGATATAAAGTTCTTATCTTGGAAAACAGCTCTGCTCCTAGCAATAACTTCTGCAAGATTGAGTTTCAGAGCTACAGGCTCTCATGGCTGTGGAACCCTTTATCATTTTTTATCCAGACAGGGTCTCCCTGAGAACAAACCCTACATTTATGCCTAAGGTGGTATCCAGTGTAGCCCTTAATCAAACAATTCATTTGCCAACCTTTTATCCAAATCCACAGAACAAGGGGGAGAAAATTCTGCATTCTTTGGACGTACACAGACAACTTAGATTCTACCTGGACAAAACTAAAGTTTTCAGAAAGACAGAACAATTACTAGTGGCATATGCCACAGCATCACAAGGAAAGGTTATCTCCAAGCATACTATTTCAAAGTGGATAGGTCACTGCATTCATTTCTACTACTCACAGCATGGCATACCAGTGCCTAAGGGCATTAGGCCACATTCAACCAGAGCTGCAGCCACTTCTGCAGCCTTTCTCAGGGGAGTACCAACCAAAGACATTTTAGAGGCTGCTACTTGGAGTTCAGTACATGCCTTTACAAAACATTACAATCTGCCTCTTTACTTTAAATCCAGGGCAGACTTTGCCACTGCAGTTCTGCAGGGCCTCATAGCTGCTTCTAATGCTGTTTAGCTCCAGCCCCAGCCCCCCAACCATAGCTTTGGGACTCAACCCAAATGTAATGACTGCAACAGTGAAACATGAAGAACATAGTACAGTTGTGTACACTTATCATAAATGTAGGTGTTCGAGTGTATTCATTGTTGCAGTCCAGGTTACCCACCCGCCATCCCCCTTATTTTTGCTGGAACTTATCTTTACTTCTCTAATCTATACAGCCTGGGTGGTGTATTTGCTAATAGATGAAGGTAAAGCTTATTTTGTACATGTATGTTTTATTTACATAATTTTAGCCTACCCTTTTGGGGGCACCTGACATCTGGGGCAAGAAAAACTGAATAAAATGGTGACTGCTGCATCTTTTATACCCCTGACGGTCAGGGAAGAGGCGACAGCAACCGACGCAGGACCCAAGACTTTGGAATTCAGGCTGACTGAGGGCAACCTGCCAGCAGGATAACCCAAATGTAATGACTGCAACAATGAATACACTCTAACATCTACATTTATGGTAAGTGTACACAACTGTACTTTCCTGAGAAGGTTACCTCTCAGTTGTCCACCTTAAACTCTATTGTTAACTCCTCCATGAGGCTGATATCTTACGTAGCATATGGAGCGAGCAGGGCACTGTGTTCAGGAGTTTCCCTTAGGAGACACTCCTGGATGCGTTTGTGTGTAATTTTGTGGAGCCCTTCAAATCTACATTTCCCAATGCCCTCTTTGACGATTCCTCTTTGTTTGGAACAAAGGTAAAAAACACACTCACCAGATACGAGCAGGAAGGGAAGACTCTCTCCTGTGGGAGTACGTTTTTCCATCTCTTCTAGACCATACCCTAAAGGTCAGAGGGGGGGGGATGTTCAAGAAATCTCAGAGATTTTTCTCAGATGCACAAGGTGATTACTTTTCTAGAGGCAGAGGAGGAGGAAATAGTGGTAGATGTCATCCTAGAGGCGGGGAGTCCGCAAAACCAGGGTGACCGTGATTCTTTTCGTGGGCATCCCTATCAGCGCTCCTGAAGTGAAGCCCAGCTGCGCTTCTCTGGAGCCAGTCGGAGGTCGCTTTTCCTTGTACCCAGAAGCCTGGCACGACATCACACAAGACAAGTGGGCACAAAGGGTAATTTCCATAGGATACTCCATACTCTTCTCTCTCCCACCTCATCTAACTAAGAAAATCCCTGATGTTCCACCCAGTCACAGGGATCAAAGTTGCTTCAAAAGAGAGTCATCCAAACCGTGTCCGCAGACTAGATAGGATTTGGAACTTACTCCAGATTTCTTTTAGTGCCAAAACGAACAGGGGACTGGAGGCCCATCTTGGCTCACTGCAAGTTAAACAAATCAGTGAAGATGTCCAAGTTCTGAATGGTAACACTGCAGTATATTCTCACTCTGTTAGGGAAAGACAATTGGATGTGCTCCATAGACCTCCGAGATGCATTCTACCACATAAAAATTGACAGAGCATCAAAGAGTCATTTACACTTCCGGGTGGCAGCCAGTCATTAACAATTTCGTGCTCTGTCCTTTGGTCCCACCACAGCCCTTAGGGTGTTCACCAAATGCATGACAGTAGTAACGGCTCACTTGAGACATCTTGGATTCCAAGTGTTTCCGTACCTGGGCGACTGGCTCCTGACTGCCACCACCAGGCATCTACTCTACAAGCCAGGGATTCAGCCATCCAAGTCTGTACTCAGCTAGGCATCACTATAAATTGGGAAAAGTCTCCCTTGTCGCCTTCTCAGTATGTGACTTTTAGGCTCAGAAATAGACACAGTCACAATGATGGCTTGCCTTCCTTCAGAGTGCAAAATCTAAGACAACGAATATACAGCCGGCTTCCCCAACACAAGGTCAAAGCGAAGACAGTGCTCTCATACTGCTAGGAACCATGGCCTCTATTATAACCCTAGTTCCGTTAGCCAGTCTACATATGAGAATTCTACAGTGGCTGCTCTTTTCCCAGTGGTCTTGTTAGCAACTGCCTCTGTCTTATCCCATTTTAATAACGGAATCTTTCAAAAAGCACCTTCGTTGGTGGATCCAGTCCAGTCAACTAACGATAGGGAGATCATTCATTCCTCATCAACCCATGGCTACTGTGACCATGGATGCCTCCCAGATAGGATGAGGGGGGCGTTATCTAGGAAGGACAGTTCAAGGCACATGGCAAGAACACGAGGCTCACTTGCATATCAGTGTTCTAGAGATGAGAGCAATGCTACTAGCACTGCAAGCACTTCATGACCTTCTTCCTCTAGGGACAATAGCAATCCAATCAGACAATATGTCAGTGGTATGGTATATAAACAAACAAGGAGGAACCAGACCCTACCCCCTGTGTCGAGAGGCTCTATGTGTTTGGCTGTGGGTGATATCTTCCCAACGCTTTCTAGTTGCAATGCATGTCCCGGGGAGAATCAGTGTGATAGCCGACAAGCTCAGCAGGGCAATCTTGATGCCTCACGAGTGGTTTCTGAATCAGAAAGTCACGGAACAGATTTTCTGCAAATGGGGACAGCCTTTCTGCGATCTATTTGCCACCCCATTGAACACCAAATGCTGCAGCTACTTCACCCTTACCCCCCCCCCCCAGGGGAGACACTGAGAGACGCACTTGTCTGCAATTGACCCTCGGGACTTCTTTATGCTTTGCCTCCCTTTCCACTAATATCGAAAGTTATCCAGAAAGCAAAGACTTTGGGAAGCAGAGTGATTTTCATCACTCCTTTACTGGCCTTGTCAGGTTTGGTTCCCCTTTCTCGGGCTTCACCTTCTGGATGATCTATGGACTGTGAACCCAGTACCAGACCTTCTGACACAGTCAGGCACGTTCCATCCCTGTCTCCACACCCTCAACTTGACAGCATGGCTGCTCCACTTCCATCCCTAGTCAGGCTTCATGATTTCTCCCCTGCAGTTACGCATATCCTGACGTCATCTCATAAACCTTCTACAAGAAAATTGTACGCTAGCAAATGGAAAAGATTTTCCCTTTGGGCACAAGCTAGGAACTTGGATCCATACACAGCCTCCATTCCTTTAGTATTAGAATTTCTAACAGAACTTTTTCATCAGGCATCAGCTGCTGCTACAATCAAAGTTCAATTAGCAGCTATCTCCAATTTTCATTTGGGACAACATGAAACTAATCTTATGGCTCACAGATTGTGTAAATCATTTTTAAAAGGCACTACCTTACTACGATCTCCTTTTCAAGAACCTATAAACTTACCACACCTCCTTTTGGACCTTCACATACATGTGATTTAAAGTTCCTTTCACGGAAGACCATTTTTCTGGTAGACATTACATCTGCCAGAAGTGTGTCAGAGCTGCAAGCACTCTTTCAAACCTCCTTAGTTGATATTCCATAGAGACAGAGTTTCCCTTCGCACCAACCCTTCCTTCATCCCCAAGATTTGTTCACAATAAAATGTTATTCAAACTATTAAGCTGACAGTCTTTTTTCCAAATCATACAAACAAAGCAGAATATAAGTTTCATCATCTCGATGTTCACAGACAGTTCATAGGTTCATACTAGGCTATCTGCCCTGGGGCAATTATAAGTCTAGCCCGATTCTGTATGGCTTACGCCACCCCTTGATTTGAGTATACTGTGCCCTTTTTAAGGTTTAGTTTACTGTGCCTCTGTCTAATAGTGACACGGGAGTAATCCCTGGGACAAACCTACGATTCCCCATCCACCTATCGAGATTCTTCTTGAAGAGATTCAGTGAGGTGCTCTGCCTCACATGAACTGGAATTCTATTCCAGAGCGAAGGGAGCCTCTGGGTTATGAACCTGTCCCTCCAGCAAGTTCTATTTATTTCTGTGCTGAGGTTCAAGTCCCTCAAGCGTGTGGCTCTAAGGGATTTAGATTTACTGAGGTGGAGCATGTCCATTAATTCTGGATTTGACATAGCTTTGTATGTCAGGCATAGATCACCTCGAAGTAGGTGGTATGCAACTGAGTAGAGCTGGAGTTTTTTTAACCGAGCAGCATATGGCATCTGTTTGAGACCCTTGATCCTCTTGGTGAGATACTTTTGGGGTCTTTCTAATTGCTGCAGGTGTCGGGTAAGGTACATCCCAAAAGGGGCATTGTATTCTATGTTGGGCCTGATGAGGGATGAATAAAGGGGCACGATTACCTCTCTTGATCTAGATGTGAAACCCTTCGTGATGAGGTGGGCTATATAGAAGGTCTTTCTAATCACTTTGGCAATGTGGTTTTCAAATGAGAGATTGCTATCAACTTGGGTCCCCAGGTCCCTAATAACTTTCTCTGTACTTAATGGGTTTCCGCCTATGTGGTAATTTGTGGGCACATTGTTTTTGCCAAAAGGTATGACTGTACATTTTTTGGCATTTAGCTTTAAACCATGGTGCTGGCACCAGTTATCTGTCTCTGTGAGACCTTTTTGAAGGATGTTTGTGTCAGCTGGAGAGTTGATTATGGCACCCAGTTTACAGTCGTCTGCGAACTTGGTGAGCCATAGTCCTCCCACGTTTGCCTGTACCTCGGAAAAGTATATACCAAACAAGAGTGGTCCCAGGACAGAACCCTTTGGGATGCCAATTGTGACCGGTTTCGAGTCTGACATGGCTCCAGCAACTCTCACTCTGTGGGTTCTGTCTTTGAGCCAGTTTGCGACCCATCTTGTGACATAGGGGTTTATATTTAAGCTGGATAGCTTATCTATGATGCCCAAGTGGGGTATTGTGTCAAATGCCTTTGCAAGGTCCAGATAGGCTGTGTGGACTACCTTTCCTTCATCTATGGCTTTGGTGACCGTTTCGAAGAAGTCAACCAGGTTCAAAAGGCAGGATCTGCCCTTGACAAAGCCGAACTGCGTAGGATCTAGTGTCTGTAGGTCCCCAATGTCTTTGTTTATGAGCTCCATGATGATCCTCTCCATAGCCTTGCAGACTAAGCTAGTCAGGCGTATGGGGCGATAGTTTCCAGGGTCCGTAGAGGCTCCACCTTTGTGGAGTGGGACCACTGTTGCTGTATGCCATTCTGTGGGCACATATCCTGTAGTAAGGCTCAGATTGTATAGCTGTTTTATTTGAGGGATTAGTTCCTCTTGGAGTTCATGTAGGACGCAACCTGGGACGCCATCTGGTCCCATGGAAGCAGTGTTTTTTGCTTTGGAGAGGGCAGCCTTCACCTGAGCATCAGAGATGTTTGGGAGGCAGCCCTCTGCCTGGATAGATACTTGCTCTTTTGGGGGGGAGGGGGTGGAGAAGTTTGCACTGAACCTGTCTGCCAGGATATTGGCGATGTCTGTGGGTTCAATGTATTTTTTGTCATTTAGAATCAACTCAGAACAAGTCTGGGAGTTGCATCCCAGGTTTCTAACATAACTGAAAAAAGCCTTATGATTGTCATTGGTGTCCTGTGCAATTTTTCTCTCGAAGCTGGCCTTGGAGAATTTTATGAGGGATCGTAATTTTTTGCTAGTACTGATCAGAGATGCCTTCCCTATTAGGGATTTTGCTCTATCATGTAGTAGCTTCCTCCTTCTGTTGTACAGTTTATTTATGGCAGGGGTATACTAGACTGGACGCCTGCCTTTGGATGATTGGGTCTTGGTTTTGTTTGGGATAGCATGATCCGTGTATTCCTGGAGATGTCCGTAGAATGCGTTTATATAGGATTCTGCAGTTTGGGCCGTAGTTTCCACTGGCCCTGGGGCCTTGAAGGATTCCACTTCGGTTTTGAGAAGTTCGCTTTTGAGAAGTTTTTCACTGTGGTTTTCTGGGCTGGGGGTGGGGTCGGGATGTGGACATCCAGTGAAATTAATTTATGGTCTGATCTTACCAATGAGGGATATACTTCTGGTGTGGAGCATAGAGTCCCCATGTTGGTAATGATCAGGTCTAGTATGTTGTCCCCTCTTGTGGGAGTGGTGACTAGTTGTTCCATAGCATTTGAGTTTATAAGGAACCTTTGGGCTAAGGTGCTGGGGCTTGAGTAGTGCTCCCAGTCAATGTTTGGGTAGTCGAAGTTGCCCAATATAATGGTGTTTGGAGAGATCTTTATGTTCTCCAATGTTTTCAGGAAAGCCGAGTGGGATTCCTGACTTTGGAGAGGGTGGTCTGTAGGATGCTATAAACTGAAAAGCAGTCTTGCCCACTGTTAGTTGCACATGGATGGTCTCCGATACTTCGTGCAATGCCACTAACCTGGAGGTGTGGATATCCTTGATAAATATGGAAACTCCCCCTCCTTTTGTGGTTCGGTCTGGGTTTTGGGGTCGAAAAGCATGATATGAGGTATAGCCTGGTAGTGGAGCCTTGAACCAGGTTTCTGTCACTGCACAGATATCGATGTTCTCCATACTGAGGAGAGCTTCTTAAGGTTTTATTTACATAGTACCTAAGAGTTTAGGAGATCAGACCAATTTATATCTTTTTCGGAAATGCGAAAAGGAATGCCAGTCTCCAAGATAATGTTATCAAACTGGATTTCAGACTGCATATGTTCTATTTACTCTTCCAATGGCAAAGAACTCGCATTTAAAATTAAAGCTCATTTCACCAAATCTATATCCACATGTGCCACTTTTCAGGCCAGAATTCCAGTGGACAGTATATGTGCAGCAACTTGGGCTACCCCTCCTACCTTTATTACTCATTACAAATTGGATTTGGCTTCCAAGGGTAGAGCCTCCTATGGTTCCACCATTCTTAGTAGTATATTCCCATGAGCCACCTGATAAAAAGGTGCTAGGGACGCTGTCTCATATGTAAGAATGAAGGCGAGATCGGACTACAGAACATAAAGAGGTTATGTACTCACCATAACTTTCCATGTTTGTAGTCCATCTTGCCCTTCATTCTTACAAACTCACCCACCTACCCCCGTCCATGTATCCTTGGAGGATCTGAAGACAAGATGTATCTGTCTTCCTTAGAGTTGGAGACCTTTTCATTTTTTGTTTTTCCTTGTGGAAATATTTTTATATCACTATTATATACAGCAGCAAACAAGATCTGGGGATTGTTACTAGTGCATTATGGAATACCTACCTTGCCACGAGCCAACTTAGAGACTTCGAGCTTTATAATCGGCTCTGAACCCATATGTAAGAATGAAGGGCGAGATGGACTGCAAACATGGAACATTATGGTGAGTAGATAACTTCTTTTTTTTGTCACTGGCACCAACCTTGCTGTGATATTTTGGCCTCTCTCCTGAACAACAATTGCAGAAGTTATTTTGCCCTAATCCCCCCCTCATGGGGAGTCACCCAGAGACTTCCTTCTTCACGATTGGCACATGGTCTTCTTTATGCCTTTCCCTCAACTCCTCTGATATCTCAGTTTCTAAAGAAAGCCAAGAGGACAGAAAGTACAATAATCCTCATTGCTCCATTCTGGCCTCGACAGGTTTGGCTTCCCTTCCTCTGGGCTCATTTTCTGCGGAAACTATGGATTCTGGACCCAGCTCGAGATCTGTTGTCTCATCCGAAGGGCGTGGTTCATCTGAACCTCCAACATCTCAAGCTCACTGCGTGGCTTCTCCAATTCCCATGTTTGCCAGGCATCCTTTCCTTTCCTCTCCGCCAAATTATTTTGGTTCATCACAAACCTTCAGCTATGAAATTTTATCATAGTAAATGGGAAAAATTTGTGAACTGGGCCCTTAACAATAAGCTTGATCCCTATTAGAACCCCATTCGTAAGATCTTGGATTTCTTAGCTAGCCTGTATAAATCTGGTTCCTGTGCATCAACAATTAAAATTCATCTAGCGGCAATCTCGAACTTTCACATGGAATTTAATGGCTCATCTCTAATGTCACACAAACTTTGTAAAGCATTTTTAAAGGTACTCCTGAAAGAATTCAAAGAACCCATACCTCCCTGGGATCTTACCTTAGTCCTTCAGACCCTTACTATGTCTCCTTTTGAACTATCAGCGACCTGTGACTTAAAGTATGTGTCTTGGAAAAAACAAAGTTATGTACTCACCATAACATTCCATGTTTGTTGTCCATCTCACCATTCATTCTTACAGGTTGGGTTCGTAGCCCATCCTCTGCTCCGACTCGGCCACATACTACAGCTCAAAGTCATTCATTTGGCTCATGACTGAACACCTATCCCATCATGCAGTGTGAGATTCCCCATATCTTGTTTACTGCTAACCTTATCCATAGGTATACACTAGTCCTATAATAAAGGATACATAAGAGGAAAGAAGGTCAGAGGAGCTCTTTGTCCAAGAAGGAAATTCCTCTAGGTTCTCTAGAAGCCCACTGCAGGGGGACGATGGGAGGGATCGCAAGAATAAATGGCGAGATGGACAACAAACCTGGAACTTTATGGTGAGTACGTAACTTTTTTTATTGTATGTTGTCCTATCTTGCCTTCATTCTTACTGGTTGGGACAGCGTCCCTAGCACCATATTCCCTGGGTGGCTCATGGGAGTACACTTTTTAGCACAGTGGAACCAAAGGAGGCCCAGTCCCTGGAGGCCAAATCCACTTTGTAATGAGTAAAGAATGTGAGAGGTTTTGCCCAGGTAGCAGCAGCAGCACAAATAATGTCCATTGATAGCCTAGCTAGATAAGCTGATAATGTAGCCATGGCCCTAGTAGAGTGACCTTTAACTTTGAATGGTAGTCGTCTGTTATTAGAGCTGTAAATAAAGGTAATACAATTTGAGAGCCAGTTAGATAGTGAGACTTTAGAGACTGATATGCCTTTTTTGACTTCTGAAAAGGAAACAAACAATTGATCAGACTTCCTGAAATCTTTGGTTCTATGCAAATAGAAGTGAAGTTGTCTATGCACATCTAAGTGATGTAGCTTGTATTCTGCTTTGTTGCCATGATTAGGGAAAAACACTGGCATCCCAATGGATTGATTTAAGTTATTTTGTGAACACACCTTAGGTAAAAATGATGGGTTAGTCCGGAGAGATGCTCTATCTGAGACTGCCAATGATATGGAATAGACTCCTGATACATGTTGAGCAGAGCACCTCGCTGACCCTCTTCAGGAGAAATCTTGATGAGTGGATGGGAAATAGAAATTCACTCCGGGGATAACTCCAGTGACTCTATTCGACGGACGCACTGGGAGCTAAGGTCGGGTGGCATGATGCCAGGGTAATCCTATGGCTAGGCTTGTAAAGACCCCAGGGCCATTAGTCTAGTACACACCTATGAACCTGTGAACCTGAAATTCATGTCCCATGGTGAGAGGGGTTCTTTAATGGGGGGGGGTCCTAACTCATTCACTCCAGTGGAGATCAGGAAGTATGCACTGTAACTTCCAATGGGTGGAGCCTAAGCCTTTTGACAGAATCAAATTATAGTCTTAATTTCAAACAAATATTCATATCCCTGGACCCATAGGGATTATGAAAGAAGTATAAATGGTAAACTCTTCAGCACAAACTATTTTTATAGTGATAGTATTCTTTAGGTTGTAGGTCTTAAAGTGAATTTTTTAAGTCACAGTAAGAATTACTTTTGCAATATTTTGTAAACTACTTATAGTTTCTAAGCAACCACTCAAGTTGCACACATGCTGTCAGCAGCATTTTATTCATCTAGCTGAGAGCTTTCATATGAGGCTAAGGAGTTCTGTTTGTGTTACTTGGTTGTTGAGATATTTAGAAAAATGTGAAAATTCTATCTATATAAATTATCATAAAAACAATGGTTAATATCTCTTTACCTGCACTCAACAAAGATCAAATATTAATGCAGTTAAGCTTGCCATTGTGTAAGCTTTAAGATGAACTCTCATAAAATCTCATGCATAGCATGGTTTTGGAATTATTGATGCAAATATGAACAAGCAATATTTGATGCCTACAAGCGTCAGTTGGAGTTGATTGCAGATGCACCTGGAGGCGTTACTCTGATGTAATGCATTAATAAGCAGGTACCTTTCAAGAACACTTTACATAATCTGTGTGACATTAGGTTGGAAGTTCCATCATTTATATGAAAATTTGAGATTGCAGCTAATTGCACTTTAATAGTAACTGCAACTGAGCCTTGTTGAAAAAGCTCTGATAGGAACTCAAGAATAGAGGTGACTGGGGCAGAAAAAGGGGTTGATGTTTTTAGATGGTGCCCAGTATGAGAACCTTTTCCATTTACTAGAATATAACTTCCTCATTGTAGCCTTGTGCGAGGATACCAAGATGTGTTTAACTACTGGCATAAAATTGTGAAGCCTGACTAAGTTGGGAACTGGAGCACACATGCTGTCCAAATTGAGGGTTTGGAAGGAGGGGTGGAATGTTCCCGACATATGAGTCAGACAGTCTGGAACTGGGTCCAGAGTCCATGTTTCCTCCTGAAGATGAGGCTGGAGGAAGGGAAACCAAATCTGATGAGGCCAGTATGGAGCAATGAGAATTATCCTCTTCCCAATAGTAGGCTTTCTGAATGAGTTTGGATATTAGGGGAAAAAAGTAGTCCCGAGGGCCGTTCGTGGACAAATGCATCCCTTGGTGACTCCCCTGGAGGGGGGATTAGGGCAAACTAGCTGCTGCATTTGGCATTCATGGGAGTGGCAAATAGGTCGCAGCAAGGCTGGCCTCATTTTCAGAATATCCTTTCTGCTATCTCTGTCTTTAGGGGCCACTTGTGAGGCACCAGTATTGCTCTGCTGAGCCTGTCTGCTATCACAGTGGACTTCCCCGGGATGTGCGTTGCTATTGGAAACTGTTGGGAAGAGATTGCCCATTGCCATACCCTGTGGGCATCTCGGTAAAGGGGGTAAACTTGGTTCCTCCTTGCTTGTTTATGTAACAAACCACCAACATATTCTTGGACGGAATTGCAATTGTTCCTAGTGGAAAAGGGTCCTGAAGTGCTTGCAACGCAGAGTACTACTCTCATCTGTAGAACATTGATGTGCAAATGGGTCTTGTGCTCCTGCCATGTACCTTGTGCTGTCCTCCCCAGATAATGCCCAGGGGATCTGGGAGGCATCCGTAGTCACTGTTACCAGACATTGTAGAGTAAAGGGTCGACCTAACGTGACATGACTGGAAAGGAGCCACCATCTTAGAGCCTTCTTGCATGACTCTGTAATTCTGATCTGGTGAGACATGGGAAGTTCTTGTAAGGACCACTGAGAAAAAAGGAGAGACTGAAAAATTCTCATGTGCATCCTGGCTAAACGGACTAGGGTTATGGTTGCTGCCCTGGTTCCTAGGACTTCCAGAACTGTTTTCACTGTTACTTTTGTCTTTGGCAGGACATCGGTAATCTGTTGTCTGAGTGCAAAAACTCTTTTTGCAGGTAACTTTGCCATCATAGAGACTGTGTGTAGTTCTGCTCCTATAAATTAATATGCTGACATGGCAACAAAGCAGATTTTTCTGAATTTATTGATGTCCTTCTATTTCTGTGTTGCAGTATTCTTGTTGTGGGATTTCCTGCCCTTAGGCGACTCGTATGTCAGTTCCTATACCAAAGCTTCAGCTTGGCTGTTGCAGCTGCGTGGGACGTCACACGTAAGGCCATAAACCAGGGGCTTTAAATGTGACATCTGCACACACACACTCCAGATCTTTTCAGCCGCAGACCGACGCATTGTATGTTTGCTCCTTCTTATCAGACGTCTCAATAAAGCTAAGTAATCTGTTTTTTTTTGTTTTTTTTTCCATATCTGATTGTTATTGCTTAGGCTTAGTTTATTCTAGCAATTTATAGCCAATGGGGAAGAAAGTGTAAATACCTATGCGGGCGCCAGATACCCCATAAACATGCCCATGATTGGTGTGGTTTTTGCTTAGGCCGGGAGCACGATCATTCAGCTTGCTCCATTTGTCAAACGTTTGTGCCGAAGACCCTACGCAGCCATCTGGCCGCACTTAACCTCTACTTAGAAAACCAACACCTTAAGCAGTTAGCCCTAAGAATGGATCCCACCTCGGATGCCATTTCAGAACCTCCGTGTAAGAAGCCCAAGTTTCCTAGGCCTTCTTCTCCTGCTGCTCCTTTACCGGCTGCCCCGCCAGCTACCAGTTTAGGAGCTGAGGGGTGCCCGGCGGATCCGTCAACTTCAATGACTACCTTTGTGGAATCCGTTACTCAGCCGACGATCGGCACATCCATAGAGCTAACCCAGACCCGACTAAGCCTGATTCCAGGCAGGTTCCAACGTCCACCCCGGCCAAAAAGAAACAGACCAAGCATGCCTCTTCCACTGCAGAAGGCCTACCTGATTGGCAGTCTTTCACTTCTCCCCTGATGTAGGCCTTTATGGCCCCTAGGCCTTCAGCCTCATCCTCCACTACTCTACCTTTACTCAGCCCTAGGCCTGCTTCAGCTTTTTCCCAACCCCCCCTGACATCATGGGTTAGGGAAGAAGAGCATGATACTTCTTTTTCATCCCCAGAGGACTCCATGTCTTACCTCCCAAATTGCATCTTCCCAAGAGTATTATTCTTCTGATGATTCTATTGAGGGGGATTCACCTCCTGAGGATATCACATTTGGTGAGACCATCACCAAGATGAAAGACTACTTCAAATGGGATACCTCACAAATGTCTAACACCCAAAAGAGGTATTTTGAGCTTCAAGTTGAATCTCCCTCCCCTTCTGCTGTTCCTCCCATTCTGCCTGCATACCTGGATGCCTTTAATTCTGCATCTAAAGCCCCAGACTCACAGCCACCTGCCCCCAAGCGACCATATTGCTTCTACAAGGTGCCTGACGAGCAGAAATTCTTAGTTGTACCACCCTTGGCAGACCCAGCAGTGATTGCCACCTACCCTGATAAGCAATTCATACTCCTTCCCTCCGCCTCACTCCTACCCACTGATAAACATATCTATGGATAGGATTGGTAAGAAGGTATACACCTCCACCACATTGGCTTTCAGAGCCATTAACTATCAGACGCACATGACTAAATATGCTCTAGACTTGGTATCTCAAGCCTCTTGCATGCTGGCCTCTATCCCTGAAAGCCCCATTAAGGCTGACATCTCCTCCAAACTTTCTTTGGCTACACAGGTAGCCAGACACTATATTAGATGCAGCTATGATGCTGCAGAAGCAACTGCTCACTCTGCAGCATCTGCATCTATTCTCAGGAGTTGCTCCTGGCTGAGACTTCAGAATCTCCCAGAACACTTCAAGTCAAAGATCTTGGATGCCCCCCCCCCACCCACCCACGATTACAATTTCCTTTTTGGAAAACAATCTGCAGATCTTTTTAAGAATCTGCTAGAAAAAAGTAAGGAATTGCAGGACATAAAGCATTTACTGGTGTCCCCCATTCCCAAGTACTACAGAAACTATCCAACTAAAGTCACCTTTGTGAGGAAATGAGTAAAGCCCTACCCAGACGGGTACTTCCTCTTCCAGATCTAGAAGAGGTGCAAGAAGACCCACCATGTCCACATCTGCTGCCTCGCATCCTCAGCCTAGACAACCCTTTCAGGACAAAGGCTACCCCAACAATGCGTGGCTGCCTTGCCCCCTTCCACTCTCATCACGCCTTTCCCACTGCCTCCCTTTCTGGCAAACCATAACCTTGGACCAATGGATTCTATCCATAATAGAAAAAGGATATTTCCTCTTCTGGAAGGAAAACCACCCATGAGAGGCATCCCATACCCCCCAAAAACTAACAGGATCTCCTTCCGCAGGTTCTGACATACCTGCTGAAGCTGGGTACCATAGACCCTGTTCCCTCAGGACAGGAAGGAAAGGGTTTCTACTCCCATCTCTTCCTGGTTCCCATGAAAGACTGCCCTTGGAGACCTATCTTAGACCTCTCCTTCCTAAATCTTTACCTTCATATCAGCCAAGGCTTTAATGGCCACCTTGGACCCAAAAGAGGCCTACCTACACATACCCATCAGAACTTCCCACAGAAGATTCCTGCATTTCTCCTGGCCCTCCTTATTTCCAATTTACTGCTTTGCCTTTTGGTTTGTCAACAGCCCCCCCCCCCCCCCCCCGAGTATTCACAAAATGCCTGGTCCTGGTCATTGCCTTCTGCAGAACTCAGGGAATTCAGATTTACCCCTATTTGGACGACATCCTAATATTGGCAGAGTCAAAAGATACCCTCTCAAATCATCTGCACTTCACCATGTCCCTTCTGCAGAATCTAGGGTTCACCCTCAGCCTTCCAAAGTCCTCCCTGAACCCAGACCAGGACAAGATTTTCCTGAGTTGCAGAATCCGAACGGACAGAATGAAGGCCTTTTTCTCCCACAGGACAAGGTCCTATCCCTGACCTCCCACTTCAAGGAGCTGCTACACTCTCAGACAACTACAAGGCAATTCCTTTGACTCCTAGGCTTAATGGCAGCAACCATCTCCATGCTATCACTGGCCAGAATGCACATGCCCAAGCTACAGTGGTACCTCAAAAACATTTGGTCTCAGCACCTGAATCACTTGGAACAAGTAATCCCCCTCCTTCCCTGTCTAAAGAAGGAAATAAGCTGGTGGATCCAACAAGCCCAGCTAAACCCAGGACTTGCACTTCAGCCCACCCCCCCAAACCAAGTAATACATATGTATACAGATGCCTCAGCTTCAGGTTGGGGAGCAACAGTGGCATCTTACAGGTTTCAAGCAAACTGGCACCCTTCCTTGAAGGCCAAGCACATCAGTGTCAGAGAAATGACTGCAGTCTTTGCTCTAAAAACCTTTACCCCTCTGCTCCTACCAGGGGTCCTTCAAATAGTAACAGACAATACCACTGTAATGAGGTACCTCTACAAACGGGGAGGGACAGAGGCATATCAGCTGTGCAGACTAACCTTGCTGAATGGCTAAACTTCTGGTGTCATTCAAAGGGGATCCAGTATCTGTCTGCTTGGGATGACATGCTTGACAGGCCACGATGCTTCGCCAGAGATGTCCTGCATCTGTCACCTGTGGGATTCAGAATATTGGCCAAGGCTCTTGCCTCCCCATAGTGCTTTTTTTAGGCAAGGCTCAAAAAAAACAAACCCACCGCCATAAGTACTACAGGAAACAAAAAACTGAGGGCAATGTTACTCAACTCTAAGAGTTCAAACTCAAAATGCACTCACTCGAGGCACTCCTCAAAGTGGAGAACACCGATATCTGTGCAGTGACTGAGACCTGGTTCAAGGCTCATGAGAGCACCCCAGCACTACCAGGCTATAATTCATACCACACGTTTCAGCCACAAAACCTGTACCGAAACATGAAGGGCGTAGGTGTGTCCATATTCATCAAGTACATCCACACCTCCAGGCTAGTTGCAAAATATGATGCCTCTGAAATCATCCAAGTGCAACTAACCTAGGGCAAAAATGCATTCCAAATTGTAGCTTGGTATAGATCCCCCACCATGACCCAGGACGCTCACTCTTCGTTACTGGAGACATTGGAAAAAATGAGGGTCCAACCAGATACCATAGTAATGGGCGATTTCATCTACCCCAACATAAACTGGGAAAACTACTCTTGTACTAACCCCCTTGCTCAACAATTCCTAGAGTTCATAAACTCTAACGCCCTGGATCAACTTGTCAACGCCCCCACCAGGGGCAACAATATTCTGGACCTGGTCATTACCAACATGGGTGACTGGTGCTCAACGCCCGAGATCAACTCCTCGCTAGTCAGATCAGACCATAAACTAATCACCCTAGATATCCACATTCTGACCCCTCCCCCACCCCCACACAAGGAAACCATTGTAAAAAACATTTCCAAAGCGAACTTCACACTTCTCAAAAATGAGGTGACTAACTTCATGACACCGCTGCAGTTGGATGACACAGTCAATACAGTCACTACTACTGAATCCTACACAAATGCACTCTACAAGCAATTGCATGGATCGTGCTATTCCCAGTAAAACCAAGACGCTTTCCTCCAAAAAAAGGAAGCCGATCTGGTGGTCCCCTGCCATTAGCAAACTTTAAAACAGAAGGAAGAAACTGTTGCTAAAGAGAGTAAAAACCCCGGTATGGAGGAACTCACTGACGAGCCTCAGTAAGAAACCAAGATCTCTCATAAAATCCTCCAAAGCTAATTTTGAAAGAAAAATTGCCACGGATTCCAAAGACAACCACAAGGCATTCTTTAACTTTGTTAAGAATCTCCATGGCAACACCCAGATCTGCACCGAGCTACAACAGAACGGCATAAAATATACAGAGCCAATTGATATTGCCAACATATTGGCAGATAGGTTCAGTGCAAACTTTACTCCCCCCTCAAAGGGTCTATAACTATACCAGATAGTTGTAGAGCCCTGGCAATCACAAACCCACCAGTAAAAACAGCACACTCTAAAGCCAAAAACACAGCATCCATGGGACCGGACAACATCCCAGGCTGCTGCTTACATGAACTCCAAAATGAACTAGCCCCCCCACCTAAAATCCATGTTCAACCACAGCCTCACCACAGCTATGTGCCCACAGAATGACGCACAGCAATGGTTATCCCACTCCACAAAGGAGGAACCACCACAGACCCCGGTCACTATAGACGTATTAGCCTGACAAGCCTGGTCTGAAAGGCCATGCATTATCATGGAACTCATAAACAAAGACATAGGTAACCTCCAAACTCTGGATGCTACCCGATTTGGATTTGTAAAAGGGTAGGTCATGTCTCCTAAATCTGGTAGACTTCTTTGAAACAGTTACTAAGGCCATAGCTGAGGGCAGGGTGGTCCACACAGCCTACCTGGACCTTGCTAAAGCCTTTGACACTATTCCTCATTCAGGAATCATTGATAAACTCACCAACCTTAACATAAACACTTAAGTCACAAGATGGGTGGCCAACTGGCTCACGGATAGAACTCACACAGTAAAAGTTGCTGACTCCAGATCTGACTCCAAACCAGTGACAACTGGAGTATCCCAGGGTTCAGTCTTGGAACCCCTCCTGTTCGGTATATACTTCTCTGAAGTGCAGGTGAACACCAAGGGTCTATGGCTAACCAAGTTCGCAGATGACTACAAACTGGGTGCCTTTATCGTTTCCCCTGCCGACATAGACATCCTGCAAATGGGCCTCACCGAGACTGACACCTGGTGTCAAAATCATGGCCTGAAACTAAAAGCCAAAAAGTGCATTGTTATCCCTTTTAGCAAAAACAACCATGAATTACCAAGTAGGGGGAAGTACACTTAACACAGAAAGTGTGATAAGAGACCTTGGGACCCAAGTGGATAGTAACCTCTCCTTTGATAACCACATTGCCACAGTGGTCAGAAAATCTTTCTACATGGCCCACTTAGTCACAAAAGGGTTCGCATCTAGAAACAAGGAAGTCATCGTTCCCCTCTACTCATCACTTATCAAACCCCTCATTGAATACAATGCCTCATTTGGGATGTACCGCACAAGACACCTACAACAACTTGAGAGGCCCCAAAAGTACCTCACCAAGAGGATTACTAGCCTCAAACAATTGCCCTGTGCTGACCGGCTCAAGAAATTCGAACTCTACTCGGTCGCATACCGCTTACTCTGAGGAGACTTCTATCTAACATACAAAGCTATGTCAAACACGGAATTGTTGGAAATGCTCCACTTGAAGAAATCCCAGTCTCACCAAGCTACATGCTCTATGGACCTAAACCTCACCACAATAATAAATAGGACATGCTGGAAGGATAGATTCATGTCTTAGAGACTTCCCATGCTCTGGAACAAAATTCCCATCCATGTCAAGCAGAGCTAGTCATTAACACTATTCAAGAGAAACCTTGATAAGTGGATGGGTGATAGGAAGTTCACCCCTGGGATTATGT
Organism: Protopterus annectens; assembly: GCF_019279795.1. Classification (NCBI taxonomy): domain Eukaryota; kingdom Metazoa; phylum Chordata; order Ceratodontiformes; family Protopteridae; genus Protopterus; species Protopterus annectens. The sequence continues at coordinate 869,916,862 of NC_056741.1, read as the reverse complement.
CTGGGCACTGCTCGATAGAGGGGCAGGAATCTAACAGTTCATGGGTGGTGAAAGCCAATACATTGTTGGCTAGGTTTGCTTTGGCCCTCGGGCCGATAGCCTAGTACCTACATATGATATGAGATCTAGCCTCTCGCCACAACTTGTCCCTGCAGGTAGTCTACATCCCCTCGCAGGACAAGCAAGCAGATTTCCTAAGCAGCACATCCTATCCACAACCCAAATGGATGCTGGACAGGGCCGTCTTTCTTGATATAGTCCACCGGTGGGGCACTCCTGAAATAGACCTGTTCGCCTCCCCCCAGAACAGGCAGCTAAAGACCTTTTTCTCAAAGACCTACTCCTCTCTAGCCTGGAGAGTAGACATTTTCAACTTCTCCTTGGAGGGGAAGTTTCTTTATGCCTTCCCCCCTTTCCACTGATTCAGAAATTCCTGAAAATCAGAAAGGGCAAACTGAAAATCTAGTTAGTGACTCCCTACTGGCCAAGGCAGCACTGGTTCCCCCTACTTCACAATTTAGCCAAGGGCAATCGCTACAAGTTACTCTACAAGGTGGACCTCCTGACACAAGAAAAAGGAACTCTCCTCCACCCACACTTGCAGATGTTGTCCCTGACACTGTGGGTGATGAACTTTTGATCCCATTCAGACACCAGTACTCAGAGGACGTGCTTTCAGTCCTGAGGGAGGCCGGGAAACCTACAAGAAAGTCATACCTAGCTAAATGGGAAAGATTTGCTAAGTGGTGTCTAGGCAAGGGAAGGGACCCTTGCATTGCTGTCCCCTCCCCCAGTTCTTGTGTGTCACTGATAAAAAGTGGACTTTCCTATTCTTCAGTGAAAGTATACCTTTCTACAATATCTGCCTGATTGCCTCTTGATCCCCCCTTGCTAGCCAGGCTCGATGTAAAACTCTTTCTTAAAGGGGTATTACACATTTGACCTCCAAAAAAGCCTATCCCTCCACCCTGAGACCTTAACTTCATCCTGGAAAAGCTTACCCAACGCCCATTCTAACCTGCTGGGACAACTTCCCTTCAGATAATGTACATGGAAAACAGTCATTCTGTTGGCTATCACATCAGCCAGAAGGGTTTCAGAGCTGCAAGCCTTAATGGTTTGCCCCCCCCTACACCACGTTCCACAAGGACAAGGATCACCCTGAGATCTAACCCCTCCTTTATGCCCAAGGTGGTCAATGATTTGTCTCTAAACCAGTCCATCCCCCTTCCCACCTTCTTTCCCTCTCCCACAAATGAAGGGGGAGAGGATACTCCACTCCCTGGATGTACACAGGCAACTAAGATTTTACCTGGACAAAACTAGGAAATCTAAACAATTCTGTTTCCTTCCTTCCATCCCAGACCATTGGGCAAGACCGTCTCCAAACAAACCATCACATGTTGGATCAGGAAAGCCATCCATCTTTGCTATTCCCACCACGGAAAAAAAAACAGTGGGAGTGAAGGCCTATTCCACAAGGGCAATGGCCACCTCCATGGCTTTCCTAAAAGGTCTGGACACTGCTTCCATTATGGAAGCAGTCACATGGTCCACTGTCCACACTTTCACCAAACACTGCAAGCTAGACCAAGTCTCCAGAGCACATGCAGGATTCGCCAGGGCAATCCTACAGGGCTTTGTAGAATCCTCTCTGCATCTGCCACTCTCTCATTCAACTAAGCTGTGGTACTCTCCCACAACAAGAATACTGCAACATAGGAATAGAAGAACATAGAATAGTTGTGTAAAATCTTACCATAACCATAGATGTCCTTCTCTTCCATGTTGCAGTATTCCTTCCCACCCACCAGTATCCCCCTCATCATTTGCCTTTCATCCCAGCATCACCCTGGACCTTCCTGTGCTACTGAAGGAACCCAGGGTCCCATACCTGACACCACTGGCATCTCCTCCTGCTGGGCCTTGTACTCTACCTGCTGAGCTTCAAGTTCTGAAGATTGTGCATGCAGACATCACATTTAAGGCTCCTGGTTTATGGCCTTACGTGTGATGTCCCACACAGCTGCAACAGCCGAGCTGAAGCTTTTGTGTCTTTGACTTTTGGTCCAGAGAGTGTGGAACCATCGAAAGGGGCATTGACAAAGGTAGACTTAAAGGGTTCAATAAAGTTACACAAGCGAATCCAGGAATGTCGCCTTAGGGAAACTCCTGAACCCGTTGCCCTGCTTGCTCCATCCACTGCATAGGAAATCAGCCTTATGGAGGAGTTAACTATGGTATTTAAGGTGGATAGCTGAGAGGTCACTTTGTCTGACACCCCTGCAGCTAGTGAACCTTAGGGAGTATCTCCTAACTCCTTCATGATATCTCATTGTAGCCTAGTGAAGTGCGTAAGTGGTTCACTGATCTAAGAGTAAACGTCACTGACGAGAAAATATGCTTCCTGTATCTGTCCATCATTTGAGACTCCTTGTTCAGTGGATGGACAGATGAGGAAGTTTCAGAGGGTTCCTTCTTGGTTGCTGTTGCCATCACCATAGTCTTTCTCTAATGGAGCTGTTATAAATTTATTTAGTCTCCGAAGGACTGGTTCCTTTGTGTCTGGTGACTCCCACGCCTTTCGACTAACCAGTTCCATTAGTTCATCAAAAGGCAGAGACACCCAAGAGACTAAAGGTTGAGATCCAAAAGCCTTCAGGTAGACAGACTCCTCATCAGAAGGGTTGATATGGTTCCAGCTGCCTCTCTGTTTCAGAATTTCTAAGATAACTGCAAAGGAGATTTCTTCATAGGGCGACCGTGAAGACCTTTCTGCCTCCTTGAGGTCAGTGTTTGAGGTGACTGACTCGTCTGGTAAGTCCAGATTCTTCCTCTTGCATGTTTTCTTCCGAGGAGCTTCCTCAGAAGGGTATTCTGTGGAGGTCTCAGGAGTGTGTGACTCACACAATGGGGCTACCCAAGGCCCTGAATCTCCACTGTCCTGAGGATGGAGTGGTGCCGATACAGACACCGGTGTTTTATGGGAAGACTACTAGCACCATTGTGTAAAGCTGTAGGAGGGGACAGCACACTCCTCAGCTCGAAAGTAGGTCCCCCAGCTGTGAAGAAGTCCCCTATTCCGAAGACATAGAAGGAATCCTTGGCTCCAGTGAGACCGGCTCTGATCCCATTGTAGGAGCTGAGCTCACCCATGCCAACACCCCGAGAGATGAGCTCTGAACTGGTGACTCGGATCTGATCGCCCCCCGGATCTGACTGGAGAGCTTTGGTTCCTAGACACCCCAGATGGCACAGAGGGTGTCAGAGCAGGCAACGGTTCCGAAATCTCCTGGATGGGTCTCAGGACTGAAGATTCTACAGCAATCTGTACCTGGCACTACGGCTTCGAAGATCCAGCTTTGTTTGGAGGAGGGAATCTGTCTGGATGAGAGAGTCTTAGTTAGCTCCAGAACTGGTTGGGTTTCAGCCAAAAATAGTTTAGCCAGCGACTTCAGTAGTCTGTGCACCACCCTATCCACATCATCATCCGGTAGGCTTCTAGAGTACCTGGAAGAAAAGGTAGTTGAGCGAAATCTCTCTAGTATGGGAGATGGTGGGGAGACGAGTAGTAATTCAGTGGACTGGCTCCAAAAGCCAGTCTCTCTCTGCTCCGAAGGCTGTGGAGCCAAAGAGATCGATTTTTCTGAAGAAATTATAGATATTTTTGCTGGTGGATGTCCTCCTATTCCTATGTTGCAGTATTCTTGTTGTGGGATTTCCTGCCCTCGGGCGACTCGTACGTTGGCTTCTATGCAAATGTTTCTGCTTGGCTGTTGCAGCTGCATGGGACGTCACACATAGGGCCATAAACCAGGGGCATTAAATGTGATGTCTGCGCACACAATCCTCAGAACTTTTCAGCTGCAGATGACTGACACATCGTGTGTTTGCTCCTTCACATCAGATGTCTCAAAAAAGCTAAGTAACCCGTTGTGGGGTTTTCTTCTTATCTTGTTATTGCTTAACCTTGGTTTGTTGTAGCAATTTATAGCCAATGTCAGCAAAAAAGGGAAAATGCCAATGCGGGTGCCAGATACTCCATAACGACTCCCATGATTGGTGTGTTTTTTTTTTTTTTTGCTTAGGCCGGGAGCACGGCCATACCACCTGCTTCATTTGCCAATCGTTTGTGCTGAAGACCCTTCACAGATGTCTGGCCACGCTTAACCTTTGTTTAGAAAAGCCGCGCCTTAAGCGGTTAGCCCTAAGTATGGATCCCGCCTCTGAGACCATGTCAGAACCTCCGAGTAAGAAGGCCAAGTTTCCCAGACCCTCTTCTTCTGCCGCTCCATTACCAGACGCCCTGCCAGCTGCTGATTTAGGAGCTGAGGGATGCCCAGATGATCCGTCAACTTCAACAACTACCTTTGTGGAAGCAGTTGCTCAGCCATCGGCTGGCACGTCTCTGGAGCCAACCCAGACCCCGACTACTGTCGAGGGGGAATCAGAATTTGTAGAGCTTCCGACCGGGATCCCACCTTCTGACACGGTTTCTGTCAGACCCGACTCCAGGCCTACTCCAACTTCTACCCCAGCAAAAAAGAAACAGAAAACTAAGCATACCACTTACACTAAAGAAGGCCTACCTGACTGGCAGTCCTTCACTTCTTCCCTGATGCAAGCCTTTATGGCCCGTAGGCCTTTAGCCTCATCCTCCACTGTTCTACCTTTGCTCAGCCGTAGGCCCCCCCCCCCCAACATCTCAGGATAGAGAAGAAGAGCATGATACTTCATTCTCCTCCTCTGAGGATGCCATATCTTACACCTCCCAAATTGCTTTACCCCAGGATTACTATTCTCCTGATGAAGAATCTATAGAGGGAGATTCATCCCCTGTGGATATCACATTTGATGAGACTATCACCAAAATGAAAGATTACTTCAAATGGGATACCTCACAAATGTCTGATACCCAGAAGAGGTATTTTGAGCTTCTTTAAGTAGAATCACCCTCCCCTTCTGCCATTCCCCTTTCTTACCTGTTTACCTAGATGCTTTTACAAGGTGCCTGACTAACACAAATTCTTAATCAAACCACCCTTGGCAGACCCAGCTGTGATTGCCACCTCCCCTGATAAGCAATCCAGACTCCTTCCCTCCGACTCACTCCTACCCACAGATAAAGATAGCAAATCTATGGATAGGATAGGTAAGAAGGTCTACACCTCCTCCACTTTGGGTTTTAGAGCCATCAACTATCAGACGCACATGGCTAAATATGCTCTGGACTTGGCCTGTCAAACCTCTTCCTTGCTGGCCACTATTCCTGACTGCCCCACTAAAGCTGACATCTCTTTCAAACTTTCTTTGGCTACACATGTAGCCAGACACTCAATTAGATGCAGCTGTGATGCTGCAGAAGCCTCTGATCACTCTGCAGCATCTGTTTCAGTTCTCAGGAGAAACTCCTGGCTTAAACTTCAACACCTCCCAGAAGACTTTAAGTCTAAGATCTTAGATGCCCCCTTGGGCCACTATTTCCTTTTTGGCAAATAATCTGCAAGAAAAAAGTAAAGAATTACAGGACATAAAACATTTGTTGGTGTCCCCTATTCCCAAGTACTATGGAAACTATCCAGCAAAAGCCACCTTTGTGAGGCGAAACCCAGCCCAGGCTGGTACTTCCTCTTCAAGATCTAGAAGAGGGGCAAGAAGACCAACCACTTCAGACCTGCTGCCTCGCATCCTCAGCCCAGACAATCTTTTCAAGACAGAGGAGGCTCCAACAGTGCATGACTGCCTTGCCCCCTTAACAAGCTCAGTCCACCTCTCCCACTGCCTTCCCTTCTGGAAAACCATCACCTTGGACAAATGGGTACTGACCATAATACAAAAAGGATACTTCCTCTCCTGGAAAGTAAAACCACCCATAAAAGGCATCCCATTTCCTCCCAAAATCCAACAGCATCTCCTTCCACAGCTTTTGAAATACCTTCTGAAGCTGAGTACCATAAAACCAGTTCCCTTAGGGCAGGAAGGAAAAGGTTTCTACTCCCGTCTCTTCCTGGTCCCCAAAGAAGACAGCTCATGGAGACCCATCTTAGACCTCTCCTTCTTAAAATCTTTACCTAAAAGTGCCCACCTTCAAAATGCTGTCACTACCAGCTCTACTGCCATTCATCCCAACCAAGGCCTTTGTGGCCACCTTGGACCTAAAAGAAGCCTACTTACACATACCCATCAGACCTTTCCACAGAAGATTTGTGCATTTCTCTGGGCCCTGTTCTCATTTCCAATTTACTGCTTTGCCTTTTGGTTTGTCCACTGCCCCCCAAGTGTTCACAAAATGCCTGGTCCTGGCCATTGCCTTTTGCAGAACACAAGGAATTCAGATTTACCCCTACCTAGGCAACATCCTAATCCTTGCAGCGTGCAAAGATACCCTTTCAACTCATCTGCACTTCACCATGTCCCTCCTACAAAATCTAGGGTTCACCCTTAACCTTCCAGAGTCTTCCTTGCAGCCAGAACAATACACGATGGACACGATTTTCCTGGGTTGCAGTGCCCCAACAGACAAAATGAAGGCTTTTCTTCCCCAAGACAAGGTCAACTCCCTGACCTCCCACTTCAAGGCACTGTTACAGGCACAAGTAATAACTGCAGTGCAATTCCTACGTACCCTGGATTTAATGGCAGCCACCATACTTATGCTCCCACTAGTCAGAATGCATATGCGCAAGCTACAGTGGTACCTAAAAAGCATTTGGTCCCAGCACAAGAATCACCTGGAGCAAGTAATTCCGCTCCTTCCCTCTTTAAAGAAAGAGATCAGCTGGTGGATCCAACAAGTCCAGCTAAACCCGGGGCTTCCCCTGCAGCTCACCCCCCCCCCCAGAGCCCAGGTAATGCATGCAGATGCCACCATGGCATATTACAGAGTGCAAGCAACCTGGCACCCTTCTTTGAAGATCAAACACATCAATGTGAGGGAAATTACAGCAGTCTTCTTGGCTCTAAGAACATTTACTCCCCTGCGTCTACCAGGGGTTCTACAAATAGTAACAGACATCACCACAGTAATGTGGTACGTCAAAAAACAGGGAAGGACAAAAGCATATCAGCTGTGCAGACTAACCCTGCTGATATGGGATCTAGCCTCTCGCTACAACTTGTCCCTGCAGGCAATTTGCATTACCTTGCAGGACAACAAACAAGCGGATCTAAGCATGACATCCACTCCACAATACGAATGGATGCTGGACAGGACTGTCTTCTTAGACATTGTTCACTGGTGGGTTAATTCTGCTTTTTCTTTCAATGAGACTGCGACTGAAAACAATGAGATTCTGTTTAAGAAATTGCTATTAGCCGATAGCAATCCTCTATTGAAACTCACAAATTGATTTAACAAATGATGAGAGAGGAACCAGTGACATTGATGGAAACATTAACATATTACAACTAACGAGAAGAATAGAACAAGTATTTGAGAAACTGAAATATACACAGTGGCAATGTAAACCTATGGAAGCCTGTGTAAATCTCAAAGTGGTTCCACGAGGTTTGCGTATACTTAAGATGCCAAACTTTGGCAATACCTACTCTGAATTATTTAGTAAATGGCAACAACTTAACCTTGAAATGAGTTGCAGTTATATGAAATTATTAGTAGAACAATACATGTTGATAGAAAAAGATTTAATGCTCGAGCTTACTAAGCTACAAGAAGAATTGGCCGGTGTTATGACACACAGTGAGATGGGTGATTTTTTAGCGAGTGTTGGCGCTAACGTGTCACTGCTTGAAAATAAATTGATGCAGGCTAAGTAAAAGAAACTTTAAAGGGATTTCCTCGACTTCCAGAGGGGGAATGTGTTCGCTTGGCCTCGCAAATTAATGAGAGGGAGAGGAAATATTCAGCAACAGTCAGTCCATCATTGAAGAAGGGACACTTCAATCCCAGTTTCTCAACCAATCAACGATACGGATACTTAGAATGGGAGAGTAGCAGAGCCTCCTACCAGGATGGAAGTGACGACATACGACAGCACAACATGTATGAGGAATGAGATGGATACTAATAAACAAACGCTAGTTTCAGCTGCAACGAGCAATGTAAAAAACTTAAACCAAGATGTACGTAGGAAAGAAACCAATATTGCAAGTATGTCTGCCACCACTACCTCTTCTGAGGGTTTTTTTTTTTCCCCTACCTATATGGGTGAACACAAAAACGCCATGGTCTCCACTGCAGGGATCCAAGAAACGCAAACTTCCAGAAGAAAGATTGGAATTTCAGAAAAAAGTCCTGAAACCTGTGAGTCAGACTTAGTCATCAATATTTCTAGCTATCGTTTAACACCTTTTGAGAGAAGCCTTTTAAATAAAGGCCTATCTTTTATTCCAGTGAAAGATGTTGACTATACTAACATGTTAATTGACTTGAAAATGTTTACCAGAAGCATAAACCTTAAACTTTCATATGGTGACACTATTTGAGAGATTATTAGTTCATTTAAAAAGCCATCAACTTTCATTCCTCAGATGCACCCTTTAGTTGAGTCATTTGAGAAAGCATGCGAGTCAGATTTGTTGAAGTTGTATGATGACAAAGAAGTACAAGTCAAACGTGATTTTTACAATTTGAGTAGCAATGAGCAACAAGCTTTAAAAGATTTACAGGAGACAAAGAGATTGTCTTTAGGAATGCTGACAAAGGGGGCACAGTAGTGGTTTTAGATACTAAGATGTGTAAATCTAATATTCAGAATCTTTTGGAAGATAGTGAGACCTATATGAATATTGATTTTACAAAGCTCAACAAAGTTATAAATGGAGTACATGATGACTTATTTTTATGTGCAGTGATAGATTTTGATCTTTACAAGTATTTTTAATAGAAAAACCCACTATACCTACCTTTAGGGGATTACCTAAAGTTCATAAGAATATCGAAAGTCCACCCATGAGACCTATAGTTTCTAGTAAGGGATGGTTATTGGAAAAAATATCTATATATCTAGAGAAACAACTAAGGGATATAGTGGAACAAGCTCCCACAGTAGTAAGAGATGCACAACAGTTTCTGGAAAGTCTCATAGACCATACACCTAGTGAAGTGGAGACAGAATTCATAGTGACTGTAGATGTAACATCACTATTCACATCTATTCCGAATGATATAGGAGTATACTACATGAGGTTGTTCTTGATTGAGAAAGATATACCAAGGGAATTAATCATAAGATGTGCCCTATTAATGGATTTAGTTCTAAAAAATAATGTGTTTACATATGAAAACCAATACTTTATCCAACAGAAAGGAGTGGCAATGGGCACTCCTTGTGCAAATTCATACGCAAACATAGTTATGGCATATTGGGAGTACACCCACATTATACGTAGCCCCTGTTATGAGACCAATATATTGTTGTATAAACGGCTTGTTGACGATATTTATTTAATATGGAGAGGTGATGAACAGACACTTAAGAGTTTATTCAATACATAAATGGCACCACAGGTTTTCTGTCTTTTATAGGAAAATGGTCATCACAGAAACTTGAATTTCTAGATGTCTCACTATTGAAAGAAGGCAACACTCTACACACACAATTATTTAGGAAAGAGTGTAGAAGGAATTTTTTTTTAGATCGCACCAGCATGCACCCCCCACATATTTATCGCAGTATAGTTAAGGGTCAAGCACTAAGGGTTTCTAGACTCACAACAGATGAGGCTAAGTTTCAGGGAACTATCGAGACCTTATCCAATGAATTTAAGGAGAAGAGGGTATATGCTAAATGAAAGAAGGAGTTTACATCAGGAAGGGTCAATAGATAGGATGGTAAGTGGTAAGCCCTACCTGCATAGAAGCAGACAGGTAGACCATCAAAATGAAAGAGTAAAAACTATGTTAAAGCCTCAAAAGCCAGTGATATCATACACCAATAATAATAAGATCAGGGAGATCTTCCACAGGAACTGGAACATTCTCACCATCGATGATGATATACAGCAGCTCGTGGATGATATCCCTAGATTTACTTATAAGAACACAAAATCCCTGAAATGACTATTGTGCTATGAGAGAAGTAATAAATCAGTGTTAATATCTGACAGGAGAGGGACGTTTGCTTGCAGAACATGTAACCAATGTGGTTATATGTCCAGTAGTAACCGCTTTATTCATCCTGACAGTGGAAGATCATATAATTTTTCGATTTATGCAGACTGCAGGTCACGAAATTTAATATATTTAGCAGTCTGCATAAAATGCAGTCATTTCTATGTTGGTAAGATGAATAGGACCCTTCGAGAAAGAGTTGGAGAACATGTCTATGCCATAAATAGGGAAGATGACAGTAATGCCCTAGCTAGACATATTATCAGTGAAGGTACAACGCATAGTATTAAGTTTACGGTCATTGAGTTTGTATATAAAAATATTAGGTTAGGTGACCACAGGAATTACACTGAACAGAGAGAGACAAGATGGATTATGAGACTACAAGCAGTCAGACTATCTGGTTTAAATGGTAGGGTGTCCATGAAACCGTTCTTGATGGCGAGAGATAATAAACATTAACACCATTTATATGTTTTTTATATATAGCATTGAATGTATTTCTTAAGACGGTTTCCACATTTATTATCACAAGAGATTTTTATTAATATTTAGAATGTTTATATTTAATTTTTTATAGGAGATTTTGTTTTATAAACAGTAGTTATTTTAAATATATGTATATGTGCATACCTCTAAAATATATTTTAAAAAAAAAATGTATATATGTATATGTTTTTAAATACGTATACATGTGTATATAACTTTCTAAGTTGTTTGATATTTATTTTTAACTAAATATTTATTAACACTGAAAATTGTTTTTAAACATGGTTCTAATCATGATTTTTTAATAAGAAGATTTTAATTAATTAAGTACTGATGTCATAAAGTAAGATACAGTGATTGGTAGATGATGGGACTGCATTGATATTTAAATGTGAAAATGGTTTGGTTCATTTAAGTCTGATGAAGCATTTGAGAGAATGTGAAAGTGCTTACTGAACGTTTTTATTGTTTTTGTCTTCAGTTTCGATGTATAATAAAAGGTCAGCTTCTTATAGTCGTGTTGTGCCTCAAGAAAGTTTTTTTGGATTTTGTTTCTACATTTCATCTGAGGCACTTTACCCTTAGCGACTGATTTGTTTTGCTCAACACATTCCTCAATTAGACATGTTCGCCTCCCGTCAGAACAGGCAGCTGAAGAATTTCTGCTCAAAGACCTACTCCCCTCAAGCCTGTAGGGTAGACGCTTTCAACATCTCCTGCAAGGGGAAGTTTCTTTATGCCTCCCCCCTTCCCACTGATGCAGAAAGTCCTCCTGAAAATCAGGAGAGACAAACCAAAAATCTTGTTAGGGACTCCCTACTGGCCAAGGCAGCACTGGTTCCCCCTACAATTTTTAGCCAAGGGCAATCACTATAAGTTACCCTACAAGGTGGACCTTCTGATGCAAGAAAAGGGAACTCTCACCCACCCACACTTGTAGATGTTGTCCCTGACACGGTGGGTGACAACCTTTTGATCCCATACAGGCACCACTACTGAGAGGACGTACTTTCAGTCCTGAGTGAGGCCAGGAAACCTACTACAAGAAAGTCATACCTAGCTAAATGGGAAAGATTTAATAAATGGTGTCTAGACAAGGGAAAGGACCCTTGCATTGCTGATTCCCCTCTAGCCCTAGTTCTTGTGTGTCAACTAATAAAAAGTGGACTTTCCTATTCTTCAGTGAAAGTACACCTTTCCGCAATATCAGCCTGTCTGCCACTAGACCCTCCCTTGCTAGCCAGGCTCGATGTAAAACTCTTTTTAGAAAGGGAGTTGCACATTAGTCCTCCAAGAAAGCCTCTCTCTCCACCCTGAGACCTTAACTTCATCCTGGAAAAGCTTCCCCAACACCCTTTCGAACGTGCTGGGACAGCTACCCTTCAGATGTGTACATGGAAAACAGTTCTACTAGTGGCTATAACCTCAGCCAGAAGGGTTTCAGAACTACAAGCCTTAATGGCTTGCCCCTCCCATACTACGTTCCACAAAGACAGGGTAACCCTGAGAACTAACCCCTCCTTCATGCCCAAGGTGCTCAACGATTTGTCATTAAACCAATCTATCCACCTTGCCCCAATGATGATGAGAGGATACTTCACTCCCTGGATGTACACAGACAACTAAGATTTTACATAGACAAAGCAAAATCCATTCGGAAATCCAAACAGCTCTGTTTCCTTCCATCCCAGGGCACTGGGCAAGGTAGTCTCCAAACATACTATCACATGTTGGGTCAAGAAAGCCAACTGTCTTTGCTACTCCCACCATTGAAAACATCCCCAGTGGAAGTTAAAGCCCAGTCCACTAGGGCAATGGCCGCCATCAAGGCTTTCCTAAGAGGTCTGGACACGTCTTCCATTATGGAAGCAGCCACGTGGTCCACTATCCACACTTTCATCCAACACTACAAGTTAGACCAGGTCTCCAGAGCATGTCCAGGATTTGCTAGGGCAGTCCTAAAGGGCTTTGTAGAGTAGTCTCCTGCATCCACCACCCTTTCATCCACCTAAGCTGTGGTACTCTCCTACAACAAGAATACTGCAACATAGGAATAGAAGGACATAGAATAGTTGTGTAAAATCTTACCATAACCATAGATGTCCTTTTCTTCCATGTTGCAGTATTCCTTCCCACCCACCAATAACCCCCCTCGTCATTCTCCTTCTCATCCCAGCATGTCCTTAGGTCCTAATCTCATACACATTTCACCTTGGACCTATCAGTACCACAGAAGGGCCCCAGGGTCCCACACCTGACATCACTGGCACCTCCTTCTGCTGAGCCTTCTACTCTGCCTGCTGAGCTTCAGGTTCTGAAGATTGTGCATGCACATGTCACATTTAAGGCCCTTGGTTTATAGCCCTTTGTGTTACGTCCCCCACAGCTGCAACAGCCAAGCTCAAGCTTTTGTATAGGAGCTGACGTACGAGTCGCCTGAGGGCAGGAAATCCTACAACAACAATGCTGCAACATGGTAGAGAAGGACATCTGTGGTTATGGTAACATTTTACACAGCTATTCTTTCTGAATGACCCGACGAGGAAGAAGGAGAAGGTCTTTTGAAAGTTTATCACCTTTAGAAGAAGGAGACTTAGGCATGGAGGAGGTGCTCTGGCCTTCTAGAGCTTCAGAGAATGGAGATTTCAGTAGCCCTCTGACTATTAATTTATTCTTTCCCTCCTGCAAAACTCGTGAACTTAAAGAATGACAAAAGGTACATGGCTCTGAAGGTGAAAGGCCCCCAAGCAGTAAACACAAATGCTATGACCATCAGACATTTTCTGCAAATATTTTTGACACTTTTTAAAAGCCAGATGGCTTTGGTTCCTTCTCTCTATTCTCTTTAGACATAATGAGAAGGAAATGAACTGCAAAAACACTATAAATTGAACACTAACTACAAAACACTATAATGCGAAATGACACTCAATAATTCAAGCCTAAACAGTACTCTCTAAAAACGTAAACATACAGCACATCTATTTAAATACAAGAAAAATTCAGTTCTGCCTTCTAAGTTAAATGGGCGCTAGGCCCTCTAACTTGAACAGACCTAGCACTGCTACTAAAAAGAGAAAATGTAATTAAAGAAAGATTGGTTATGCCCTCTAATTCAAACGGACACTTGGCCTTCTAACTTAAACGAGCCAAGAATTGGTAAAAAGGAGATAAACACACACTATAGAATGGGAACCCTTAAAACTTAATGACGGGATAGGGCGAAAACAGGACTGTGACTAAGGCAATGGCCAACGTGAGTAGTAATCACAGTAATGGATAGAATAAACAACACGCACAACACCAGAAAAATAGCTATCTATATCAAACTGTTCTATGAAGCCAAAGAGCAAAAACAGCTAAGAATAATGTGAGATAGCTAAAAATTCTAAAAACTTAGCCATGGCCAAGATGAAGAACCATGGATCTGTTAAGCGGCAAATGAGATCTGGGGAATCACACACTGCATGATGGATGGGATAGGTGTTCAGCCACGAGCCAAGTGAATGATTTCTAGCTATAGTATGCGTCCGAGTCGGAGATGAGGATCGGCTCGAACCCAACCAGTAAGAATGAAGGTTAGATAGGACAACATAACATCTTTATTTTTGGTGGCTATTACATCAGCCAGAAGAGATGTTCTTCATGCCAGAAGTCTCGACAAGATTGCCCAGATTGGAGGCTGGCCTGAATTTGGAGCACATTCATTTTTTATGTAGATGGTCCTATTCACATGTTGCAGTATTCTTCTCTTGCTACCCGAATATCTGGCAAGTATACAAAAGCTTCATGTCACTGCTAGGTGCATGGGATGTCTGATATGGCTAGGGGAACATGGACCATAAAAGTGACGTCTGCATGCAGCAGACCTCAAAACTTTTCTGCCACCAGACGAATGTCAGCTGTTCCTGTCGTATAGGCTGTTGGATCAAAAAGTCTAATATAAGTACCCCGTTGGGGACGTTTTGTTGTTTGGGTCACTGCGTGCCTGTGTGGGTTCGTCATCCAGGAAAGGAAAGTGCAAGTGTGGTCATCAGATCCCCCTTAAAGACACACACGAGCTTTGCCATTTTTGTCTAGGGCCTGCGCATGACCATAAGTCCTGCTTCATCTGCCAGGTTTTTGTCCCAAAAACCTTGCGTAGCAGACTGCATGCTTTAAACATTTGTCTGGAGACTGAGCTCCTTAAGCTTTTAGCTTTAGTTATGGAGAGGCCGTCTAGTCAGCCCGTCGAGCAGCCCACGAAAAAGGCCAAAATTGCTAAGCTTGAACCTGTAGCTGCACCTTCTCCATCTGACATTCCTCATTTGGCTGGCATCAGGCTGCCGAAATGGGTGCAGCAGGTACAAATGTATAAGCCACAGAACCCAGTGTGGAAAGCACATCCTCCGAGGTTTTGCAGACATCGGCTTCCAACGGCGAGGGGGAACCTCTGCTTGCACCAACCGCCCAGACAGATCCCTCCATTCTCTCACTGGTAACTGACCCCCAGGCCTACCCTGGCTCTGACGCCCGCTAAGCCTTCTCTCAAAAAGAAAGGGAAAAGGAAGCATGTTTCTCCCCCAGCTAAGAGCCAGCAAGATTGGCAGGCTTTTTCACAGAATCTTTTCAATGCCTTTATGGCCCTAATGCCTGCTACTCTCTTAACATCCCCAGTGGCTCCACTTGTGATGAGCCCTAGGCCTCAGGCCGTAGATGCCTCCCAGGTTGAAGCTGGGGAATCTTCTGACTCTTTCTCAGTGGATTCCCTTTCTTGTGTGTCCCATTTACCTTCCCCCCCTTGGCTGTGCCTCCCAGAGGCAGATAACTCAGTTGAGGTTCTTACCTTTGTGGAGACTATTGCAAAGATGAGGGAGTATTTCATGCGGGATTCTTCTGAGATGACAGAAGTT
The DNA here is from genome assembly GCF_019279795.1 of Protopterus annectens. NCBI lineage: Eukaryota > Metazoa > Chordata > Ceratodontiformes > Protopteridae > Protopterus > Protopterus annectens. Next base: position 869,901,409 of record NC_056741.1, on the reverse strand, counting down.
CAGAAAAGGTATTATGAACTTCTTCAGATGGACTCCCATACCACCAGTACTGCCAGCATTTCTGGATGCATTTAGTGCAGCATCTCTCAGTCCTGACTCCCATCCCCCTGCACCCCAAAGGCCTGATAGATTCTTAAAGTCCCTGAGGGAGCCAAATTCATGGTTATGTGCCCTGCAGCTGACTCTGCCACTGTTTCAATGTCAGTGGATAAGGCATCCAAGCTCTTTCCATCCTCTTCCCTACTGATAGCAAGACTGTGGAATGCTTTGGGAAGAAGGTCAAGACCTCTTCGACTTTGGCATTCAGAGCAATACATTTTCAGTCTCACATGTCCATATATGCCCTAGCCCTTTTGGAAAAAGCCACTAAACAATTGAATGACATCCCAGATTCTCCTGCCAAAGCTCAGTTGTCCAGCCTTGTATCCCTATCCTCTCAGGTCACTAGGTACTCCATTAGGAGAAGCTTTGATGCTGAAAAAGCTTTGGCAAGGTCAGCTGCATCTGCCTCCGTCATGATAAGATGTTCTTGGCTAACGTTACAGCCTCGACCTGATGTAATCAGGGCAAAACTCTTGGATGCACCTCTTGATAATTCAGCTCTTTTTGGGACAAAAGTGGTTGCGTTATTCAAGACTCTGCCACTGAAGGGGAAGGAGTTACAAGACCTTCAGCACTTGTTTGTTTCTCCTCTCCCCATATTCCATAGGAATTATCCTTTGAAAACTCAGTTTATCAGGAAAGCAGTCCGCCTCCACCCCTCCTTCCAGGGACAGAAAAACTGCCAGGGAGCAAACTGCTCCTTCCAAGCCTGTACAGACTCCAGCATAGAAGCCTCAGTTTCAAGACAGGACAGGTATTCTGTGACTCTCTGCCACTCTTGAAAATCCCTGACTGTATTCCCTTGTCCCAAGGGCTGTCTTCCCTGTATGGAAAAACATCGCCACAGACAGGTGGGGTCTTATCCATAATAGAGAGGGGTTATTTCATGACCTGGATTACTACTGCATCTTGGAGAGGCATTTCACAGTCCCCCAAAGAACAGCTCCCTTTATTTCAACCAGTACTTGACAACTTCATTGCCCAGGGTACTATTCGACCTGTTCCCCTGACAGAAAAGGGAAAAGAATTCTATTCCAGGCTTTTCCTATTCCCAAGGAACAATGACCTCTGGAGACCCATCCTAGAGCTCTACCACCGCATTCTCTTTCTGCATGTGTCCACCTTTCGAATGCTCACTCTGCAACCCTTTTCCCTTTGATGTTACCTCAGGGGTTCTTTGCCACCTTGGACATCAAGGATGCCTACCAGATATCTGCGATTCTCTGTGGCCTTCATACATTTTCAGATGTTCTTCATGTTTCACTGTTGCAGTCATCACACTTGGGTTGTCTGCCTGCAGGTAGCCTCCAGTCGGCCCGAATACCAGTCTTGGAATTTCTACATCGGATGCTGTCGCCTCTTCCATGACGTCAGGTCGTCAGGGGTATAAAACATGCAGCCGACGCCATGCTTTTCTTGCCGAGCGGAGCCCGAAGCAGTAGCAATTCACAAGTGCTGGTCGTCCGCAACCTGAAATTTTTGTTGTTCGAGTTTCAAACCTGAAATCTAAAGCTGGAGATCCTTTTTTCTTGCTCTAACCAATGTCAGAAAAAGTTTACAATCGTCTTGCCTGTGGGAAGCAAATAACTCTTGAGATTTTCATTCTTACTGCATTACCTGTTTAGGCCCAGACCACGAAGTTCCTCGCTGTCAGTTTTGTGTCCTTTTCAGTGCCTGAACTATTTGTCGTCTGGCTATTTTTATCACTAAATTCTTTTGCTGTCGTTCGCCGTATTCTGAAATGGCTTTGATAAGCCATCTGACTACCGATCTTGCGAAAAAACAGAGACAGACCGAATAGGTCCAAAACTGCTGACGATGCTTCCGTTAAGCTAGTCGCCAGTCCGCCGGGACTCAGTGAGGTACTTTTGCAGTCCCTGAAACCCACTTCTACAGATTCGCATGCCTCTACTGAGACACATTCGGAGTCCGGTATGCCACGAGACGATTCTTCGACTGTGGAACCTGCAGATGTCTCTACCTTGGATGGGTCCGGAGCCGCTATGTAGGCACTGGCTTCTGAGGGTGTATTCAGACCTGCCGATGTTCGCATTAAACTGACGACTTCGTTTCTGACTAAAACTACCAAATTTCTCAAGCCCAGAGTTCGCACTACGCCTAGGAAACCGACGGCCAAAATGCATTTTCAAGTCCCCATGCCATAGAAGCAAATGCTTAGAATGGCTGAAGACCTTGTTACCTTTAATCAGGGGAAGCCAGGCTTCCCCCTCTAAAAGACAAATAATTGATTTTCTTTCTGGTTCTACAGATCATGAGTCCAATGACTCTGACCCTGCTGATTACCAGGACATACCCTTATTTACCTATGGGGATTCAGATGCAGAGGATTCCATTCCCTCTGCCCCCCCCCCCCCAGAGGACTTTTCTTTTGGTGAAACTCTGCATACCCTCAGAGAGCATTTCTGCTGGGAGTGCCAGGACTACACACAGTCCAAAAAGAGACTCAAGGAATTTTTAAACTTGCCTCAGCACAGGCCCCTAGCTATCCCTCCTGTTCTGGAAATTGTAGATGATGTTTTCATGGAATATCTAGTCTTACCCCCTGATACCTTGCCACCAGCTCCTAGAAAGCCTGACTGGTACTACAGAGTACCTGACTCTCACAAATTTCTTTTCAAAAATCCCACTGCAACAGTGAATACACTCGAACATCTACGTTTATGGTAAGTGTACATAACTATGCTGTCTCGGCCTTGCCCTTTGGGCTTTCTACTGCACCAAGGGTCTTTAAGTGCTTTGCACCAGTGGTGGCCTTCTGCAGGACCCAAGGGATTCAAATTTTCCCTTGCTTAGATGACCTGTTTATTCAGGGGTACTGCAAAGAATCCCTCCTCCTCCATCTACAGACAGCTCTCTCTCTCTCTCTCTCTCTCTCAACTGCAGGCACTGGGATTCAAGATAAATTATCCCAAGTCCAACCTGACCCCGTCTCAGGAACTTGTTTTCCTGGGTGCAGGATAAGAACGGATGTCATGAGGGCTTTCCTACCACCTCAAAAGGTGGAAAACTTAAGGCAGTGCCTACTCACTGTCCTTCAGACCACAGAGTTGACAGCCAGTACTCAGGCTCCTGCGTCACATGGCATTGACCATTTCCATGTTGCCATCAGTGAGGCTCCACATGAGGAAGCTAAAATGGTACCTAAGGTCCATATGGGCTCAGCCCTCTCATCCTCCAGAGTACAAAATCCTCTTCTTGTGTTGCTTCAAGAAAGAAATTCAGTGGTGGTTGAATCAAGTGAATTGCAACCTAGGTCTACCCTTACATGACCCCTGCCAGTATGGGAAATGTACACAGTGGTGTGGGGAGCATCCATGGGCTCCCTAAGAGTCCAGGGTACTTGGCCAGACTGCATTAAACAGGAGCATATCAGTATCGCAGAGATTAGTTATTCTTTTGGCCCTAAAGGCCTTCCAATTCACACTGAAACAAGGTCCACTGAAATTCTTCACAAACAACACTGCAGTTTTGTTGTATGTCAGCAAGCAGGGGGGAACAAAATCCTACTTGCTGTGCAGACTAGCTTGCCACAAAACAGGGGGTCACACTTCATTTTTTTTTACATCCCTTCAGAACAGAATATTCAGGCAGACACCTTAAGCAGGTCCATTTCACAGTCCCATGAATGGATGCTCCACAGGGATGTGTTCTTGGACATAGTCCACAAATGGGGTACACCTGAGATGGATCTGTTTGCCTTCCTCTATGAACAGACAACTTCCATCCTTTTGCACCAGGCTGCCCAGCCCTCTGGCGAGGGCAATGGATGCTTTTTCAATCTCTTGGAAGTTGATGTCTCGTTATGCATTCCCCCTCCTTCCCACTACTACAGAAAGTCCTACTGAAAATTCAGTAGGACAGACCAAGAATCTTGCTGGTGACTCCCTTTTGGCCAAGACAGCACTGGTTCCCTCTCCTCCTGCATTTAGCCAGGGACAGTCACCACAGATTACCCCACAGAGTGGACCTTGTCACACAGAACAAGGGATCTTTAATCCATTCCCACTTGCACTCTCTCAACCTCACTCTGTGGGTGCTAGAATTCTGATCCCTTAAAGTCGCCTCTACAATGAGGACGTGCTCACAGTCCTGCAGGAGGCCAGGAAACCCAATACTAGGTGATCTTGTGTATCTAAATGGAAAAGATTCTCCATGTGGTGTTTACAAAGGCAGTTGGACCCTTTCTAGGGTGTTGTCCTTTTAGTACTGTCTTATCTGTGTGAACTTTTGTAGACATGGTTGGTGTACTCCTCCACTAAAACTCACCTGGCTGCCATTTTAGCTTGTCTGCCTCTGGACCCCCCCCCCTTTGACTTTCAGATTGCCTGCAAAGTTATTCCTAAAAGGAATTGCTGCATCTCAGGCCCCCCCAACAGACCTATTCCTACCCCTGGGTTCTGAATTACGTTTTCTAGAAGCTCACAGAAGCCCCTTTTGAACCGGCTTCTCTGAAACACTTGCACATGGAAAACAGTACTCCTTGTGGCCTTGACATCAGCTAGAAGTCTCTGAGTTACAGGCTCTCATTGCCATTCCCCCTTTCCTCATCTTCCGGAAAGACAGGGTAAATCTTAGGGACCAACCTTCCTTCATGGTCAATGAGATTTCCTTACACCAGGCACCTACCTACCTTGTCTGCACATCCTCAAAGTGACAGTGAGTGTGTCTTGCATTCCCTTCATGTGCATAGGCAGCTTAGGTTCTACTTGGCCAAGACTAAGTCTAGCTGAAAATCTGACCAATTGTTTGTCTCCTTCCTCCCCAGGGCCATGGGGAAAGCTCTGACAATACAGTCAATTTCAGCCTGGATTTCCAGGGCAATTTATTTCTGCTATGCACACCATGGGAAATCCTTGGGGTCCAAAGTTAAAGCACACTCCACTAGGGCTGTGGCTTCTTCAGGAGCTTTATTTAAGGGATTAGACACTGTCACCGTTTTAGAGGCTGCTACATGGACATCTGTCCACACATTTACCAAACATTACAAATAGGACCCAATTTCAAAATCCAGGGTTGAATTTGCCAGGGCTGTCCTCCATGGATTTTTTTCGAGAATAGTTCCAAACCACCACCCTCTACTTCCCAGTGCGTTTTTGACACTCACCCAAGAGTCCAGAATACTGCAACATGTGAACAGAAGTAGATTAGAATAGTTGTGTAAAATCTTACCATAACCATAGATGTCTTTCTGTTCCATGTTGCAGTATTGCTTCCCTCCCTCCTTCCCTACCTGTTCCCATAACTGTCCCTTCTTGGGTGACACTGGACTTGTACAGTTTTTCCTGGGACTGGGGAGCTCATTTCTGAGGTCTGGTGCATGCAGACATCACTTTTATGGCCCACGTTCCCCTAGCCACGTCAGACATCCCACACACCTAGCAGTGACAAGAATCTTTTATATACTAGCTGGACGTTCAGGTAGCAAGAGAAGGAAACCCAGGAGTCCAGAGTACTGCAACATGGAAGAGAAGGACATATATGGTTATGGTAAGATTTTACACAACTATTCTTTATCAAGACATGGTTTAAATTTAAAAGCACCCCCACAATGCCTGAGTTTTACCTTCTACCTTGCCTTTGGGCCCATTGCCAACTGCAGTGGTGTGGCATTTGTTAAAGGTCATATCTTCTCCAGGCAGATTCTTAACCATGCAAATGGAATTTATAGAAATCCAAATCACCCTAATCAGGGCAAACGATCCGCTTATAGCCTGTTACAGGACACCCTCTATGTTTCATAATAATCTTGTAAGATTACTAAATGTACTCAAAAGTCACTGTAAGCAATAACTCAATTGTGTTGGGAGACTTTTACTACCCCTCAGTAAACTGGAGAACCTTGTACCTCCTGTGTAGGGTATGCCCAGAAGTTTTTAGTGTTAATAAACAATTGCTCCCTGGATGAGATAGTTAACAAACACACTAGAGGACATGATATCTTCGAGCTAGTCCTTAATAACTGTAGAAAAGTCGTACACTATTTCCACTGCATCTCCTTCCCTGGTTAAATCAGACTATAAACTACTAACTTTCACCTTCAAAATCGCTGTAGCCCTTGCATGTAATGTCTTGGAATTCAAGAATTTCAAATGTACTAACTCATTAAATACAATGGTGAGCTTTCAAAGTTTACTCAAGTCAGCATCAGCTTCACCGATGATACAACAGGTAGTTTCACAAATCATTTAGATAAATTTTAGAGAGTTGTCGGTTCCAGCCAACACAAAATATAATGGGAAATTCATAAACAAACCTCTGTGGTGGTCCTCTAACTTAAACTTCACAATAAGAGTGTAAAAGAAATGCTGCAGGTCCAAAAACCATCATAGTAAGGATTGTGTAAGAAATATTGATAAAAGCTTAAAATATTATTAGATCTACTAAAGCACCCCATGAAGGTAGTTTAACATCTGAAGTTAGACAATTATAAAATACATTATAAAACTTTATAGCACCAAACATTGCTTTCAGTTTTTTAAAAATGGGTACGTACTACCTGTTCAAATCTAATAGACATTGCCCATGTAATAGCAAAAAAAATCCATTGCCAATTTTACCCCTGAGATTTCATTTCCAAGTCCACATATTTCTGAATTCCTTAAACCCCCTATTACAATGCGACATCTACTGATGTTTTGTTTTTCTGACACCAAAAATACTACTTCTTGAGGCCTGACAAATATACCTGTTTATTTACTAAGCATTACATGCCAGAGTTTAGGTATAGGTTTTGTTTCTTAAGTTTGGTGCACTACACTTCTGATGCCTTTTCACAAGGGAGAAGCTACCACTGATCCATGAGCCCCATCTGTAAAACCGTGGAAGACATTATAACTGGCATTACGAACTGTGATATCAAAATCTTTTATTACATGTCCCACATTAGTTTGACTTTGTCAAGGGAAGATCCTGCATAACAAGTTTGGACAGTGGTCAGTGTTCACATTGTGTGTCTTCATCTGGCCAAGGTGTTTGACACCATACACAATGCTGATATTGTAAGTAAGCTTAATGGTGTTTAAAATTCGAACTGTGGGATAAGATGAATAGCAAACTGTCTGTAAGACGTAATTTGTATAGTGGGAGTGGCAGGTGCCTCAGAAAATATGAACGGTAATAAGTGGTGTTTCCCAAGTATCTGTGTATTAGGACCCCTTATTTTTGGCATTTATGACCCCTAACTGGGAAAAGCCGAAAGACAAGACTTTTCTGATCTTATCAGAAATCAAAACCTCTGGCTACATTAGCAAACAACTACAAACCAGGAGTGATTGTCAAATTCTCTCTGATACTGTAGCCATTCATTAAGAACTTGAGCATATGAATAACTGATGTACTGAAAATGATCTAAGATTAATGCAAAGAAGTACAGTGTTGTCATATTAGGCAACCATACAGTGTAGACAGCACCCCCACTTCAAAATGAAAATGTTAGGAATCTTGGATCGTAGGTTGATGATTCCTTCTTCGATCCTGTGACAACAGTAGTCAGAAATTATTATTTAGCACAGAGTAAAAGCCAAGAAAATGTCCTCAAGATCTAAAGAGGACATTCTTTCCTTGTATTTAGCTTTGATTATGCCAGTTGAGTACAACACCTGCTTTGGGATATATCTCACCAGGCATATAAAGTAAACTAAAAGGCCCAGAAGTTCCTAACTAAGATCATCATGGGCTTAACAACCCTGAGCCATGGAAAGAGAGACTGGAAGCATTGTCTTTTTATTCAGTATCTTACAGACTCTTGAGGGAAGATCTGTGCCTTGCCTTCTATGCTACTAGAGATCAATTAATGTCCTTCTGTTCCTATGTTGCAGTATTCTTGGTGTGGGATTTCCTGCCTTCAGAAGAGTCGTATGTCGGATCCTATACAAAAGCTTCAGCTTGGCTGTTGCAGCTGCGTGAGACATCACATGTAGGGCCATAACCAGGGACGTTAAGTGCAACGTCTGCACGCACAATCCTCAGAACTTTTCAGCCGCAGACGACTTTGCATCGTGCGATCATTCTCCAGACATTAGATCGATTATAGATAAGTAACCCGTTGGGTTTTTTGCATTTCTAATTTTTTTACTAATTCGCATTGCATAGGTTTGGGTTGTTGTAGCTTTCAGCTGATGTCAGGAAAAAAAAAAGGGGGATGTGCCAATGCATTTCCCATATGGGCACCCATGACAAATGTGTTTTCTATTTAGGCCGGGAACACGATCATTATGCCTGCCCTATTTGTAAATCTTTTGTGCCGAAGACCTTACATAGCCGTCTGGCAGCTTTAAACCTTTACTTAGAAAACCAACGCCTCAAACGGCTGGCTCTCAGGATGGATCCGGCTTCGGAGGCCACCCAAGAGCCTTCGCAAAAGAAGGCCAAGACGCCTAGGCCTTCATTGCCTGCCGCTTCTCACCTGGACGCCCCGCTAACTACCGATGTAGGAGATGAGCGCTCAGTGGATCTGTCAGCCCCACCGACCTCCCTCGTGGAGGCCGCTGCACAGCTGACGTCCAGCACGCCCATGGAGCTTTCTCAGACACTTACGCATGTCAATGTCGAGGGGGAACCAGATGTGGTAGTTCCTTTGACCGGGATCCAGAACTCGGATACAGCCGCTGCCAAACCCAGCTCTAGACAGACTCCAACCAAAAAGAAGCAGAAAAAACATATTACCCCTGCTTCTGAAGCCCCTCCAGATTGGAAGGCCTTCACCTCTTCTTTTATGCAGGCATTTATGGCCCTTAGGCCTTCTGCCTCACCCACGACTACATTGCTTCTGTTAAGCCCTAGGCCTACCTCTGCTTCTTCTATTCCCATGGCTCCCCCTTCTTGAAGAAGAACATGAATCTACGTACTCTTCCTCGGATGAATCCATCTGTTATGCATTCCAGATTGCTTCTCCCAAGGAATATTACTCTCCTGATGAGGATTCTGTGGAAGGGGATTTCCCACCAGAAGACATTACATTTGGTGAAACCATCACCAAAATGAATGACCATTTCAAATGGGATACTTCCCAAATGACAGAAACCCAAAAAAGATACTTTGAACTGCTGCAAGTGGAGTCCCCCTCCCCTTCAGCTGTACCCCCTGTTCTTCCTGCATACTTGGATGCCTTTACTGCAGCCTCTAGAACTCCTGACTCTCAGCCTCCTGCACCTAAGCACCCAGACTACTTCTACAAGGTGCCAGAGGAACACAATTTCCTCATAAAGCCACCCTTAGCAGACCCAGCAGTGATTGCCACTGCCCCTGATAAACAGTCTAGGTTGTTACCTTCTGCCTCCCTATTGCCCACGGATAAAGATAGCAAATCCATGGATAGGATAGGCAAGAAGAGTGTACACTTACTCCACTTTGGCCTTCAGAGCCATTAACTATCAAACGCATATGACCAAGTATGCCCTGGACTTAGTATCCCAAGCCACCTCTGTGCTGGCTTCAATTCCTGACATCCCCATTAAAACGGATATCTCCTCCAAATTGTCCTTAGCACTACAAGTGACTAGACACTCTATATGATGCAGCTACGATGCTGCAGAAGCTTCTGCTCGCTCTGCAACATCAGCATCTGTCCTTAGGAGATATTCCTGGCTTAGACTACAGAATCTGCCAGAGGACTTCAAGTTCAAAATCTTGGACGCCCCCCCCCGGATCACAACTTCCTCTTTGGAAAGCAATCGGCAGGCCTTCTTAAGAATCAATGCAAAGAATTACAGGATATTAAACTTCTCCTGGTATCCCCTATACCCACATTTTACAGGAACTACCCGGCTAAGACTACCTTTGAGGTGTAACCCGCATTCTGCTGCCTCCTCCTCCAGGCCTAGAAGAGGAACTAGAAGACATTCCTCATCCAGGCCCACTGGCCCACCTCCTCAGCCTGGACAACCCTTTCAGGACAGGGGAGGTCCTAATAATGTGTGACTGCCTTGCTCATCTGCCCCTCTCAGCTTGCCTGACCCACTGTCTCCCCTTCTGGCAGAAAGTTACCACAGACCAGTGGGTATTAACCATTATTCAAAAAGGATACTTTCTAGCCTGGAAACAAATTCCACCCTGGAATGGCATTTCATTTCCCCCAAAAAACCAATGCCATCTCCTATCACAAATTGTCAGACCTGCAACAGCAAGGCACAATAGACCCTGTTCCCACAGGGCAAAAATGAAAGGGATTCTGTTCCCGGTCCCTCAAAAGGACTGTCCCTGAAGACCCATTTTGGATCTCTCCTTCCTAAACCTTTACCTGCAGGTACCATCCTTCAAAATGCTGTCACCTCCCACTCTTTCCCCTCATGCCCTCAAATGCTTTCATGGTCACCTTGGACCTAAAAGATGTTTACCTGCACATTCCCATCAGGGCCTCACACAGACGTTTCCTACAATACTCTGGCCCATCTTCGCACTTCCAATTTACGGCCTTGCCCTTTGGCTTATCCACTGCCCCAAGAGTGTTTACAAAGTACCTGGTGCCAGCCATTGCCTTTTGCAGGACCCAAGGAATCCAGATTTACCCACATCTGGACGACATCCTTATCCTAGCACAGTCAGAAGATTCCCTCTTAAGACATCTTCACTATGTCCCTACTACAAAGTCTAGAGTTCACCCCAAACTTCAAAAAGTCCTCCCTGAACCCAAACAGGGACAAGATTTTCCTAGGTTGCAGAATCAATACAAAACAAAGTAAAGCTTTTCTCCCACAGGACAAGGTTCTATCTCTAACTTCCCACTTCCAGGAAGTCTTGCTTTCCCAGACAGTCACTGCAAGGCAATTCCTTCGACTCCTGTGATTGATGGCAGCAACCATTCCCATGCTGCCATTGGCCAGAATGCATATGCGAAAACTGCATTGGTACCTCAAAAATATTTGGTCACAACACCAGAGTCACTTGGAAGAAGTTATCCCCCTTCTTCCCTGTTTAAAGAATGAAATATTTTGGTGGATCCAACAAGTATAACTAAACCCAGGGCTTCCATCTGCAGCCCCCTCAACCCAAACAAATACTGCATACAGATGCCTCAGACTCAGGTTGGGGAGCCACCTTGCACTCGTACAGAGTCCAAGCTCAGTGGCAACCTCCCATGAAAACCAACACATCAATGTAAGGGAGATGACAGCAGTTCTTTTAGCTTTACAGACCTTCATACCCGTACTGCGACCAGGTCCTTTTCTGATAGACAGACAATACCACTGTAATGTTGTACATCAACAAACAGGGAGGTACCAAGGAATACCAATTGTGCAGGCTAGCCCTACTAATTTGGGACCTAGCATCTCAGCACAACCTATCCCTGCAAGCCAGCTACATCCCTTCACAGGACAACAATCAAGCAGACCTCCTGAGCAGAACATCCTCTTCACAACACGAATGTATGCTGGACAGGATGGTCTTCCTAGACATAGTCCACCGGTGGTGCACTTCACAAATAGACCTGTTTGCCTCCCCCCAAAAAAGGCAGCTGCAGGCCTTCTGCACAAAGGCTTACTTTCCCCAAGCCTGGAGAGTAGATGCCTTCAGTTTCATGGGAGGGGAAGATGTTCTTCATGTTTCACTGTTGCAGTCTACATTTGGGTTATCTGCTTGCAGGTAGCCCTCAGTCTGCCTGATTATCAAAGTCTTGGGTCCTGCGTCGGTTGCTGTCTCATCTTCCATGACGTCAGGTAGTCAGGGGTATAATGCATGCAGCCGATGCCATTACATCAGTCTTTCTTGCCATGTGGTGCCCGGAGCAGAAGCAGTTCACAAGTGCCGGTCGGCCGACTCCTGAAATTTTCATTTTCGAGTTTTAGATCCGAAGTCTTCAACAAAGCTAAGTACCTCATTGGGGATCCTTTTTCTTGCTCTAAACCGATATCAGTAAAAGTTAACAATTGTATTACTTGTGGAAAGCAAATACCTCATAAAGATTTTCATTCGTACTGCATTCCTTGCTTAGGCCCAGACCACGACGTCCCTCGCTGTTGGTTTTGTGCCTTATTCAAACCTCGAACTATTTGTCGTCCGTTCATTTTCACATCTAACTATTTTGGTACTTGGTTCAATTATCCAGAAATGGCTTCGGTAAGCCTACCCGACTACCGGCATTCCAAAAAAATGCAAAGATAAAGACAGAGACTAACCACATAGGTCCAAAGCTGCCGACAACGCCTCTGTTAAGCTAGTCGTCAGTTCGCCGGTACTCATTGAGATGCTTTCGCAGCCCCTGATACCCGCTACTTCAGATACACAGGCCTCTACTAAGACCCATTTGGAGTCCGGTATGCCGCGAGATGCTTCTTCGACTATGGAACCTGCGGATGTCTCTACCTTGGATGGGTCCGGAGCCGCTGAGCAGGCACCAAGCTACTAAGGGTGTATTCAGGCCTACTAACTTGCATGTTAAACTAACGCCATCTTTTTCTTCAAGGCCTAAAACTCAATCCACGTCTAGAAAACCAACATCCACACAGCGTGGTCTGGCCCCTATGCCTAAAAAACAAATAAGAATGGCTGAATACCTTCTTATTACTCTAATCAGGGGAAGCCACCCTTCTCCCTCTAAGAGACCTAGAACTGATTTTCCTTCTGATTCTTCTGATCAGGATTCTGACGTTTCTGTTTCTTCTGATTACCAGGATTTGCCCTTATCTACTTATGAGGATTCTGATGCAGAGGCCTCCATTCCCTCTGCTTCCCCTCCAGAGGATTTCTCTTTTGGTGAAACTTTGCATACTCTCAGAGGGAGCATTTCTACTGGGAAAGCCGGGATTACTCTTGACTCCAAAAAGAGGCTTAGGGAATTCTTACTCCTACCTCAACACAGGCCTTTAGCTGTCCCTCCTGTACTGACATTGTAGATGATGCCTTCTTGGAATGTAGCCTGGCCCCTGACACACTACCTCCGGCTCCCAGAAAACCTGACAGGTATTACTGAGTACATGACTCTCTCAGGTTCCTCTTTAAGAATCCTACTATGGATCCTGAGACCATTTCACAGGTATTCAAAGGGATTAAGGCCACTACTGCCATAAACCCTACCCCCTCTGATAGAGATTCCAGGGCCCTGGAAAGATGGGGTAAGAAGGTATGCACTTCTGCTACTTTGGCCATTAGGGCCTTAAACTGCCAGTTTCATATGTTAAAGTATCAGCAGCATATTATTGTATTGCTTAAACAGAAAATGATGTTGATTCCTGACTGTGCTGAAAGTAAAGAATTACAGGATTTAATGCATTCTGCTGAACAAGTTGGTAAACATACTTTGCAATGTGGTTTTGATTCATTAGAGGCATCTTGCAGGGCTGCTGTCACTGGGGCTGTACTTAGAAGGCATGCTTGGCTTAAGGAGCGATCTTTGCCAGATCATGTTAAAGCTAAATTACTGGATGTTCCCATAAACCAAGGCCACCTGTTTGGCAACAAAGCAGAAGTACTACTTAAAAAGATGGAGGAAAAAGCAAAATCTATGCAAACTGTTAAAGATTTCCTGCAAGTGCAGCCTCCCCGATTTAGCAGGCACTGGCCTTCTAAGAATTAGTCCTTTCCTGTCTCTTCCAGGCCTTCTCAGTCCAAACCCAGGATCATCAGACCACCCAGGCTTCAGTCTCAAGGTACTCACAGGCCTAAGCAGTGGGGGGCTCCCACTTCCAAAGCTTATAGTAGTAAGACACACCCCTATGATAAACTGTCACAATGACCTAACTTTAAACCTTCCAAGCGCTGCTCAACTGACTAATCCTTTAGGTGGAAAGATCGCCCTGCATGCAAAATAACCTGGAACTCATTACCCAAGACAAACTGGTTTTAAATATAGTTTCTCAAGGATACAGATTCCACTTCCACTCCTTACCAACTCCAAATGGTTGGCCAGACCTACCCCCAAATCAGTTGGCAGAGGCTCAAAAGCAGGTTATCTCTCTTCTAAGTATCAGGGCTATTCAACCTGTCCCAGAAGAGGAATGGGGGAGAGGTTTTTCTCGAGACACTTCCTGATACCCAGAAAAGAGAACTCCTGGTATCCTATCCTAGACCTGTTTAGCCTAAACACCTTTTTGGTTATCCCAAAATTCAGAATGCTAAATCTTCATCATCTGCTTCCCATTCTAGGCAGAAATACCTGGTTGACAACACTGGATTTAAAGGAAGCCTGCCTGCACATCCCAGTAAAGGAATCTTGCAGAAAATACCTATGCTTCAGAGCAAGCTACATGCACTGTCAGTTCTTTGCACTGCCCTTTGGCTTATCTACTGCGCCCAGGGTATTCACAAAGTGCCTAGCTCCAGTCATTGCATTCTGCAGGCAAAGAAATATTCAGATATACCCATACTTGGACGATTGTCTAATTCAGGCAAAAAGCCAGGATATACTATTAAATCATCTGGCATTTGTAAAGAAATTACTAACTTCACTGGAGTACACCATAAACGAAAAGAAATAATGTACCCTGCCAACAAATTGTATTCCTAGGAGGAAGCTTGAATACAACTTCCCAGATGACCTACCTCACGCCAGAGAAACAAGTTTATTTGACAGCCTGCTTCAAAATACTGGCCACAAAGACCCAGTTGTCTGCAAGGAAAATACTGCAAGCCCTGGGGTTCATGGCCTCTTGCATTCTACTAATTCCATATGCAAGACTGCATGTGAGGAAACTACAATGGTATCTAAAAAGCCTATGGTGTCATCATTCTCAGGACCTAGAATCAATGATTCCTGTCATTCCTTGTCTAAAGACAGAGTTCTTTTGGTGGGCAGAGGCCTGCCACCACAACAAGGGACTGACATTCAGTCTACACCCTGCCGCCCAAACCCTAACAACAGATGCATCAGACTATGCATGGGGGGGGGCTCACTTGGCAGGGCAGTGCATTCAGGGCAAATGGAATTCAAGTCAAATGCACCTGCATATCAATCAGAAAGAAATGCTAGCTGTACAGAATTCTCTGACAGCCTTCAAGGACCACATTCTTCCAGGATAATTATTGGTAAAGACAGACAACACCACTGTTATGTGGTACATAAACAAGCAGGGGGGGAACCCACTCATACCCTCTCTGCAGACTAGCCGTGGCTCTGTAGAACACAGCCTTGAGCTACCAAGTGCACCTACAAGCTCAATTCCTGCCAGGCAAGCTAAATACACTGGCAGATAACCTAAGCAGAAATCTCATGGACCCACACAAGTGGAAGCTGGAACCAAAGATATTCTGCATTTTGAGAAACAAATGGGGGAGCCCAGGGATGTACCTGTTTGCCTCCCCTCAGAACTACCAATTGGGCAAATTCTGCACAAGGACTCCCTACAGACAAGCTTAGAAAGTGGATTCCCTGTCCTTCACCTGGAAAAAGCTATCAGTTTATGCCTTTCCCCCTCTGCCTCTCCTCTCCAAAGTTCTACTAAAGATCAAACAGGACAAACCAAGGACAATACTCATTGCACCAGACTCGCCATGCCAACACTGGTACCCCCTCTTGCTCAGTGTCTCACTGCTGGAACCATGACACCTGCCTCAGACCCCTTCCCTGCTGTCCCAGCAGGAGGGGCAGATTCTGCACCCCCAGCTTCAAACCCTGAACCTTGCAGCCTGGCTAATTACCTGAGCTCTCCATTACCATCCCTCAGTAAGCAAGTGATGGATGTCATTCTGGAGGCAAGGAGGCCTAGTACTAGAAAATCCTATGCTGAAAAGTGGAAAAGATTCTGTTCCTAGAGCCAAACTCAGGGGATGGGCACAACTCTGCTCAATTTACCGCATATTCTTCAATACTTAACTGAGATGCTTCACAAGGGCCTTTCCTTTTCTTCTATTAAAATTCACGCCTCAGCCATTTCAGCACATTATAATACGGAGCCACCCCTCTTCTCTCATCCACTGCTGACGCAATTCCTCAGAGGGGCAAAAAACTTAAGACCACCCTGGAGAGCCCCTACTCCAGCCTGGGACCTTAACTTTGTTTTGAAAAATCTCACTCTACCTCCCTTTGAGCCAGCTGCAACTGCAGAGTTGAAATTCCTTTCTTGGAAAACAGCCTTCTTTCTATCCATCACTTCAGCAAGAAGGGTGTCTGAATTACAGGCCCTCATGGCAGTGGAGCCTTTCATCATCTTTCATGCGGACAGGGTGTCCCTCAGGACCAACCCTTCCTTTATGCCCAAGGTGGTATCCAGTGTGGCCCTTAATCAGTCCATTCATCTGCCAACCTTCTTTTCTAATCCACAGAACAAAGGGGAACGAATAATGCACTCCTTGGATGTTTACAGACAACTTAGATTTTACTTGGACAGGACTAAGCCTCTCAGGATATCTGAACAGCTGCTGGTTGCATTTGCTGCAGAGGCAGAGGCGAAGGCCATTTCAAAGCAAAGCATTTCTAAGAGGATAGGCCATTGCATTAATTTCTGCTATAAGCACCATGGAAAACCTACCCCACAGGGGATAAGACCCCCATTCCACCAGGGCTGCATCTACAGCCTTTCTCAGAGGTGTTCCTACCTGGGACATCCTAGAAGCTGCTACCTGGAGTTCTGTACATACCTTCACCAAGCATTACCACTTACCAATTTTTTCTAAATCCAGAGCTAGTTTTGCCACTGCAGTCTTGCAGGGCCTAATAGCTAGTCCTAATGCTCTCTAATTGCTTCATCCCTTCCTTAGCTTTGGGAATCTACCCAAATGTAATGACTGCAACAGTGAAACACGAAGAACATAGTACAGTTGTGTACACTTACCATAAATGTAGATGTGCGAGTGTATTCACTGTTGCAGTTCTGGATCATCTTCGTGTTTCACTGTTGCAGTTACATTTGGGTTATCTGCTTGCAGTAGCCCTCAGTCGGCCTGATTAACAAAAGTCCTGGGTCCTGTGTCGATTGCTGTCCCTTCTTCTGTTACGTCAGGTCATCAGGGGTATAAAACATGCAGCCGACACCATTACATCAGTCTTTCTTGCCATGTGGTGCCCGAAGCAGAAGCAGTTCGCAAGTGCCGGTCGGCTGACTCCTGAAATTTTTGTTTTCGAGTTTCAGAACCAAAGTCTTCAACTAAAAGCCAAGTACCCCATTGGGGAAACGTTTTCTTACTTTAACCGATGTCAGTAGAAGTAAATAATTGCATTACTTGTGGAAAGCAAATACCTCATAAAGATTTTCATTCATACTGTATTGCTTGCCTAGGCCCTGACCACAAAGTACCTCGCTGTCGGTTTTGTGCCTTATTTAAACCACAAACTATCCGTTGTCGGTATATTTTCGCTTCTAAATATTTTGGTGCTTGGTTCAATTATCCTGATATGTCTTCGGTAAGCCTTATGACTACCGACATTCTGAAAAAATGCAAAGTTAAAGACAGAGACAGGCCACCTAGGCCGGTACTCAGTGAGGCTTTTTCTCATCCCCCGATACCCGCTACTTCAGATTCGCAACCCCCTACTGAGACCCATTCGGAGTCCTGTATGCCGCGAGATGCTTCAGCTGTGGAACCTGCGGATGTGTCTAGCTTGGATGGGTCCGGAGCCGCTGTGCAGGCACTGACTTCTGAGGGTGTATTCAGGCCTACTGACTTGCGTATTACACCGACACCATCTTCTTCTTCAAGGCCTAAAACTCATACCATGACTAAATACCTGACGCCCAAACCGCATGGTCAGGCCTCTGTGCCTAAAAAACAAATGATAAGAATGGCTGAAGACCTTCTTACTTTAATCAGGGGAAGCCAGCCTACCCACTTTAAGCGACCTAGGACTGAGTTTGCTTATGATTCCTCTGACCAGGATTCTGAATTTTCTGTTTCCCACTGTACTCATCCCTCATTAGACCCATTATAGAATATAATGCCCTGTTTGGTATGTACCTCATAAGACATCTGCAACAGCTGGAAAGGCCACAAATACCTCACTAAAAGAATCACAGGCCTAAAGCAGATGCCATATGCTGACAGTCTAAAAAAACTCCCGCTATACTCTGTGGTATATCGTCTACTCAGAGGCGATCTCTGCTTAACATACAAGGTCATGTCAAACCCTGAGCTGTTGGACATGCTCCACTTAAAGAAATCCCTATCCTTCAGAGCCACACGCTCCAGGGATCTAAACCTTGTCGTCACAATAAACAAAACATGCTGGAGGGATAGGTTCCTGACCCAGAGACTCCCCATACTCTGGAATAGACTGCCCATGCATGTCAAGCAGAGCGCCTCATTGGCCCTCTTCTAAAGGAACCTTGATGATTGGATGGGAGATAGGAAATTCACCCCGGGGATCATGTCAGTCGCCCTGCTAGACAGGGGCCCAAAGAAGTAAATATTGTGGGAAGAAATATCCAGGGAATTGTTATGGCTAGGCTTGCATAGGCCCTAGGGCCGATAGCCTAGTACCAACCTATGAACCAGGATTTACCCTTGTCTACCTATGAGGATTCTGATGCTGACGACTCTATTCCCTCTGCTTCACCCCAGAGGATTTCTGTTTTCGTGAAACCTTGCATACTATCAGGGAGCATTTTTGTTGGGAAAGTTCAGATTTCTCTGATTCTAAAAAGAGGCTGAAGGATTTCTTACTCCTGCCCCAGCACAGGCCTTTAGCCATACCTCCTGTTCTAGATATTGTTGATGATGCCTTTTTGGAATCTAGCTTGGCCCCTAACTCTTTACCTCCTGCTCCCAGAAAACCTGATGGATATTACAGGGTCCCCTGACTCACAAAAGTTCCTTTTTAAAAATCCTACTGCGGATCATGAGACCATTTCACAGGGACCCAGGGGCATTACAATTACTACTGCCAAAAATCCTACCCCCCCCCCCCCGATACAGACTCCAGGGTGCTGGATAGATGGGGTAAGAAGGTATACACTTCTGCAACTTTGGCCATTAGGGCCTTAAACTGCCAGTTTCATATGTTAAAGTATCAGCAGCATATTATTGGATTGCTTAAACAGAAAATGATGTTGATTCCTGATTGTGCTGAAAATAAGGATTTACTGCATTCATCTGAACAAGTTGGAAAACCTACTTTGCAATGTGGTTTTGATTCACTAGAGGCATCTTGCAGGGCTGCTGTAACTGGGTCTGTACTTGCCTTAAGGAGCAATCTTTGCCAGATTATGTTAAAGTGAAATTACTGGATGCTCCCTTAAACCAGGACCGCCTTTTTGGCAACACGGCAGAAGTTCTTAAAAAGATGGAGGAAAAAGCTAAATTTATGCAAACTGTTAACCTCCAAGGTTTAGTAGGCATTGACCTTCCAAGAATTGGTCCTTTCCTGCCTCTACAAGACCTTCTCAGTCCAAACCCAGATCCAGCAGAGCTCCCAGGCTTCAGTCCCAGGGTACGCAGAGGACTAAGCAGTGGGGGGCCTCTTCTTCCAAATTTGGGAGTAATAAAACTCCCCTATGGTAAACTGTCTCAATGACTTCTTTTTAAAACTTCCAAGCACTTTTCAACTGACTGCCCCTTTGGGGGGAAAGATTGCTCTTCATGCAAAGAACTGGGAACTCATTACCCAGGACAAATGGGTTTTAAATATAGTGTTCCAGGGATACAGATTTCACTTAAACACGTTACCAACACCAAGCGATTGGCCAAATCTACCCCTAAATCAGTGGGCAGAAGCCCAAAAGTAAGTACGTTCTCTCTTAAGCATGGGAGCTGTTCATTTGGTACCAGAAGTGGAAAAGGGACAAGGTTTCTACTCCAGTCTTTTCCTGGTGCCCAGAAAAGACAATTCATGGCGTCCTATCTTGGACCCGTCTACTTTAAACACCTTTTTGGTGATTCCACAATTCAAGATGCTGACTCTTTACCAGTTGCTCCCTGTGCTAGGCAAAGATGCCTGGTTGGCAACACTAGATTTAAAGGAAGCATATCTGCACATCCCAATCAAGGAATCTTGCAGAAGATACCTGCACTTCATAGCTGGCTGCACACACTATCAGTTCTCTGCCCCGCCTTTTGGCTTATCTACTGCGCCCAGGGTATTCACAAAGTGCCTAGCTGCAGTCATTGCAAATTTCGCAGGCAAAGAAATATTCAAATATACCCATACCTGGACGATTGTCTAATTCAGGCAGAAACCAGGACATACTTTTGAATCATCTGGCTTTTGTACAAAGGGTGCTAGCTTGTCTGGGGTACACCATAAACGAAAACAAATTATACCTGGTACCCTGTCAACAAATTGTATTCCTGGGAGCAAGCTTGAATACAACTTCCCAGATGGTTTTCCTCACGCCAGAGAAAAATTCATTTGACAACCTACTTCAAGCAAGTGGCCACAAAAACCCTGCTATCTGCATGGCAAGTACTACAAGCCTTGGGGTTCATGGCCTCCTGCATTCTTCTAATTCCATATGCAAGACTGCATATGAGGAAACTACAATGGTATCTAAAAAGCCTATGGTGTCTACATTCTCAGGATCCAGAAGCAATTATTCCTATCATACCTTGCCTACGCCTAGAGTTCCTTTGGTGGGCAGAGGCCTGCCACCAAAACAAGGGACTACCATTCACACTACCCCCTGCCGCCCAAACCCTAACAACAGACGCGTCAGACTTTGCATGGGGGGGCTCACCTGGCAGGGAAGTGCATTCAGGGCAAATGGAACCCATGTCAAATGCACCTGCATATCAATCAAAAAGAAAGGTTAGCTGTACAGAATGCTCTGACAGCCTTCAAGGACCACATTCTTCCAGGACAATTATTGGTTAAGACGGACAGCACCACTGTTATGTGGTATATAAACAAGCAGGGGGGGGGGCACACATTCTTACCTCCTCTGCAGGCTAGCCAGGGCATTGTGGAACACAGCCCTGAGCTACCAAGTGCATCTACAAGCTCAGTTCCTGCCAGAAAAACTAAATACACTGGCAGACAAACTAAGCAGAAACCTCATGGACCCACACAAGTGGAAACTGGAAACAAGGATTTTCAACATGTTGACAAGCAAATGGGAGAGCCCAGATATAGACCTGTTTGCCCCCCCCCCCCCCAGAACTATCAATTGGACAAATTTTGCAGAAGGACTCCCCACAAACAAGCTTGGAAAGTGGATGCTCTGTCCTTCAGCTGGAAAAACTTATCAGTTTATGCCTTTCCTCCTCTACCTCTGCTTTCCAAAGTACTAATAAAAATCAAACAAGACAAACCAAGGACGATTTTAATTGCACCAGACTGGCAACGCCAACACTGGTGTACCCCCTCTTGCGCAGTGTCATTGCTGGCCCCATGACACCTGCCTCAGACTCCTACCCTATTGTCTCAGCAGGAGAACCAAATTCTACACCTTCAGCTTCAAACACTGAACCTAGCAACAAGGCTGTTTACCTAATCTCTCCTTTACCTTCCCTCAGTAAACCAGTGATGGATATCATTTTAGAAGCAAGAAGGCCTAGTACTAGAAAATCTTATGCTGAAAAATGGAAAAGATTCTGTGATGAGCACAGCAGTGCCCAATTTACCTTAGATTTTACAATACTTAACAGATTCTTTACAAGGGCCTGTCTTTCTCCTCCATCCAAATTCACGCCTCAGCCATTTCAGCTCATTATAACACAGAACCTCCCCTCTTCTCTCATCCACTGCTCAAGCAGTCCCTCAGAGGGGCCAAAAATTTACGACCACCCAGGAGAGCTCCAACTCCAGCCTGGGACCTTAACTTTGTATTGGAGAAACTCGCTCTTCCTCCTTTCAATCCAGCTGCTACTGCAGACTTAAAATTCCTTTCTTGGAAAACAGCTTTCCTTTTAGCTATCAGTTCAGCAAGAAGGGTATCTGAATTACAGGCCCTTATGGCAGTGGAGCCTTTCATCATCTTTCATGTGGACAGGGTGTCCCTCAGGACCAGTCCCTCCTTCATGCACAAGGTGGTATCCAGTGTGGCCCTTAATCAGTCCATTCATTTGCCAACCATCTTTCCTAATCCACAGAACAAAGAGGAACGGATACTGCACTCCTTAGATGTGCACCGACAACTTAGATTCTACTCGGACAGGACTAAATTTCAAAGTAAATCTGAACAACTGCTGGTGGCATTTGCTGCAGGGGCAGAGGGGAAGGCCATTTCAAAGCAACCATTTCCAAATGGATAGGCCATTGCATTAATTTCTGCTACAAGCATCATGGAAAACCTATCCCACAGTAGATCAGACCCACTCAACCAGGGCTGCATCTACCTCTACAGCCCTTCTCAGAGGCGTCCGTACCAGGGACATCCTAGAAGCTGCTACCTGGAGTTCTGCATATACTTTCACCAAGCATTACCATCTGCCTATTTTCTCTAAATCCAGAGGTGGCTTTGCCACTGCAGTCTTGCAGGGCCTTATAGCTGGTCCTAATGCTATCTAAATTCCTCCTCCAATCCTTAGCTTTGGGAATCTACCCAAATGTGATGACTGCAACAGTGAAACACGAAGAACATAGTACAGTTGTGTACACTTAGCATAAAAGTAGATTTTCGAGTGTATTCACTGTTGCAGTCCTGCTTACCCTCCCTCCAGTCCCCTTGCTTCTTTTGGCTATACCTCTACTCTCCTTTATTATGCTTTTTTTGTTGGAGGTATAACCTTGTATATTTTAGATTTAATTGCTTCCCATTAGGAGAGCACCTGACATCTGGTGCAAGAAAAACTGTTGTAATGGCGTCTGCTAAATGTTTTATACCCCTGACGATCTGACGTCACGGAAGAATGGGCAGCAACTGGCGCAGCACCCAAGACTTTGTTAATCAGGCCGACTGAGGGCTGCTTTAAGCAGATAACCCAAATGTGATGACTGTAACAGTGAATACACTCAAACATCTACAGTTATAGTAAGTGTACACAACTGTACTTTCCCCCTTCTACACAATTTAGCCAGAGGCAATCACTGCAAGTTACCCCACAAAGTGGACCTTCTGGCACAAGACAAGGGAACTCTCCTACATCCAAACTTGCAAATGCTATCCCTGACTTTGTGGGTGATAAATTACTAACCCCATTCAGGCACCACTATTCAGAGGACATGCTGCTAGTCCTGAGGGAGGCCAGGAAACCCACTACTACAAAATCATACCTTGCTAAATGGGAAAGATTTACTCAGTAGTGTCTGGAACAGGAAAGGGATCCTTACGAGGCTGACACCCTCCTAGTCCTCTCAGATATGTGTCAACTTATCAAACGTGGACTTTCCTGTTCTTCAGTGAAACTGCACCTCTCCGCATTATCAACCTGTTTACCTCTGGAGACTCCCTTGTTAGCCAGGCTACATGTGAAACTTTTCCTTAAAGGTGTCTTGCACATCATACCGCCTA
The DNA here is from genome assembly GCF_019279795.1 of Protopterus annectens. NCBI lineage: Eukaryota > Metazoa > Chordata > Ceratodontiformes > Protopteridae > Protopterus > Protopterus annectens. The sequence continues at coordinate 869,878,034 of NC_056741.1, read as the reverse complement.
AGAAGCCTATCCCTCCTCCATGGGACCTGAACTTCATCCTGGAAAAACTCACCCAGCTCCCCTTCGAACTGGCTAGTGCAGCCTCTGTACAGTTTTGCACTTGGAAAGACAGTACTGTTAGTGGCTATTACCTCTACCAGAAGGGTTTCCGAGCTACAAACCTTAATGGCATGCTCACCTTACACCATTTTTCATAGAGACAGGGTCACACTGAGAACTAACCCCTCCTTCATGCGAAAGGTATTCAATGACTTATCTCTAAAGCAATCCATACACCTACCCAGTTTTTTCTCCTCTCCCAATAATCAAGGAGAGAGGATACTCCACTCCCTAGATGTCCACAGGCAGCTGAGATTTTACCTGGACAAGACTAAAGACATTAGGAAATCCAAACACCTCTCTGTATCTTTCCACTCCAGGGCATTGGGCAAGGCAGTCACCAAACATTGCATCCTGGATCAGAAAGGCAGTCTGTTCTGCTGCCCACACCATGGAAAAAAAAACTCCAGTTGGGGTTAAGGCACACACTCCACAAGAGTAGTGGCCACTTCCAAGGCCTTCTGAAAAGGCATGGACACAGCTTCCATTATGGAAGCAGCTACATAGTCCAGTATCCACACTTTCACCAAACATTACAAATTGGACCAAATCTCCGAAGCACGCGCAGGATTTGCCAGGGCAATCCTACAAGGCTTTGTGGAATCATCTTTTGCATCTGCCACCCTTTCATCAAACTAAGCTGTGGTACTTTCCCACACCAAAAATACTGCAACATAGGAATAGAAGGACATAGAATAGTTGTGTAAAATCTTACCATAACCATAGATGTCCTTCTCTTCCATGTTACAGTATTCCTTCCCACCCACCATTCCCACTGACAGATTCTACCAGTCTTAACTATTCCCTGATGCCTCCCTCCATTAACGGAAGAGACCCAGTGCCTTTTACATGTTACCTTTGGCAGCCTATCCTGTTGGGCTGTCTACTTTGCCTGCTAAGCTTCAAGTACTGAGGATTGTGCGTGCAGACATCACACTTAGTCCCTGGTTTATGGCCCTACGTGTGACGTCCCAAGCAGCTGCAACAGCCAAGCTGAAGCTTTTGTACAGGAGCCGACGTACGAGTCGCCTGAAGGCAGGAAATCCCACACCAGGAATACTGCAACATGGAAGAGAAGGACATCTGTGGTTATGATAAGATTTTACACAACTATTCTTTCTGGATCTCTTCACCAGAAAATAAGTTAAACATGATGGAGAGTCATAGTCATCACACAGCACCTCCCCCAACTCTAGAACAGACTGCCCCTGGAGATTAAGCACTGTGCTCCATTATCATCCTTGAGATTAGAACCCACAAATTCACCATGGGGTTGACTGGTTTAGTCTTCCTAGCGAAAAGGGTAGCAGCCAACGCGTGGACACTGGCAAGGCATAAATGGTCATGAGATACAGTTGCCTTGAAATTCATATTAATCCTTTGCACTTACTTATAGTTGTGTTACACACACACACACACACACACACACACACACACACACACACACACACACACACACAGGTGAGTATGTGTGTATTTGTAAAGATATACGTGTATATGCACATACGTATGTGTCTGTGAGCATACTTGTATGCGCATAAAGGGCCTGACCTTGTATGTGTGTGCATGTGTTTGCACACGCTTATGGGACTGATCCCATTCCCATATTCAACTTGCATTGCTCTGTATTGTCATGCTTAAGTAAAACAGTAGGATTGGTTATTTTTCACATATTGTTGTCTTTTTTCCCCTGCACACATTTGATGGTGTTTTTTCTACAAGGCCCTTTGATTTATTCTTTGTATAATCTTCCATGCTTTCATCCATATTGATTGCATTCAAGGCTTTTTTGCTTATTTTACCCAGATATGTTAAATATTTATTACTAGAAGTTGTATCATTTTCAATTCCTTTTTTCTTTCCAGTTAGAATGACTAAGGATGGCATTTTGTTAGTATTTTTATATGGTCTTTGATTCCATCAGGGCATGCTATTCTTGTGGCAGGTCCTCTGACAACTTGTGAGGCTGACACCAGAAAGCCATATGGATTTTTTTTTTTAGTGTACTGCTCATTAAAAGATTTTCCTTAAAAGAATTGGCTGCTGGTGCTTTGATCCCCACCCATGCTGCTGCATCTCTTCTTACAAGTTATGGAAGACAACATGAATGTTTTCACAGGGCTCTGATTAAATCAATTTGGCCTCCCTTATGTTTCCCTATCTCAGTCCAGCAAAAGATTAGAGCCTTAATAGGATCATAGGAAGTTACTAGACTATTGGCCCTGAGGTCCTTACAAGCCTAGTCAAGAATGTAGCCCATGTTCCAACAAGTCAGTTAATATAGGAGGATTCTGTACAGTAGGTTTTCACTGCAGTCCTTTGCTGCTGTGGTTGACGACTTTTGATTTATCCTCCTTAAAGTCTTAACTAAAACCTACCACCCCCTCTGCTGACCAACTACCAGCAGAATACCTGCAAAAAGGAGCCAAAGCCATAGCCTTCCCCATTTCATACTGATAAACAGAACCATAAGAGAAGGAACTATCCCATCTATCTGGAAAATCTCTCACATGATCCCCCTACATAAAGGTGGTAACTCCAATGACTTTTCAAACTATCGCCAAATAGCTTTACTCTCCCCACTGGCAAAAATAATGGAAAAATGCATCCATAAGCAACTACTTAACCATCTTATCCAAAATAACTTACTCGCCAACTGTCAACATGGATTTAGACCATTCCACAGTACCACCACTGCACTGCTATCCTTTACAGACTGCATTAACAAAAACCGTAACAGCAATATTCTTTCCTCTTCAGTCTTTATAGATTTATCTAAAGCTTTTGACATGGTTAATCACCAGCTCCTTTTAAATATACTGAAATCCCTTTCTCTTGAACCTTTAGCCTTAAATTGGTTCAAATCTTACTTAGACAACAGACAGCAGGCTGTACTATGGGATAACAATCTCTACACACCTCTCCATTTCCCTTGGTGTTCCCCAGGGCTCCATATTAGGCCCACTGCTATTTTCCATTTTTATTAATGACCTCGACTTATCAATTCCTCATGCAACCTGTATTCAATACGCAGACGACTCCACTATAATTTGTTCAGCTAATTCTATTTCTGAGCTACAGTCCCTTACCCAAAAAGCATTTAATACAGTAGAACAATGGATGTTATGTGGTCCTATCTCACCTATATTCCTCCGACTCTGCCAACTATTCTCTAGCACAAAGTCTATAATTGGCTGGGCTAACCCGGTATCCCAAGATGCACCTCGCCCTAGCCTCAGATCTTGTTTGCCACTCGTGGAGTTAGGACGTGATCTCACTTGGCTGTGGCTAAATACCCTTTTCAGATACTTTTCTAAGTATTTTAGTAGTCAGTTGTCTTACAAAAGCTATTTTAATAGCTACTCTTCTATTTTTGACAAGTTCTTGTTAGTGTTTGTGAGGACTGTGTTTGTTTGTGGTATCCCTCTGTTTCGCGGGCTAGGCCCGTTTAAGTTAAAGGACCTAGTCCTCTCCAGTGTTGTCCCTTGTATTTTTGTGCTGGTTTTTTGTGTTTGTGGGTAGTTGTTTTCCCTCCAAGAAACGTTTAAGAGTTCCTTGGCACGTTAGTGTGCTTTGTTTTTTTTCCCACCTTCCTCTTGTGTTGTCTCTGTTGGCTGAGTGTTGTGCGGTTGTTACCATGTCTAAAGAGCAGAAGCAACATAAACCCTCCGGGTTTAAGAAGTGTACCAAATGTGGCTACAAAATGTCCATTACAGATGGGCATTCCATCTGTGTTTATTGTCTTTGTGCTATTCACCTGCAAGAGTCCTGCAGTTTTTGCCACGTTTTTAGCCCTAGGGTACTGCAGGAAAGAAAAAATAAACTGATTTTGAAGGGCCTTATTAAGCCCTCCTTTGAGGATGCCTTAGATTCTTCTTCGTCTTCTAGTGCTAAGTCTAAGCCTTCTTAGGCCAAGAAAAGATCTCCGGCTCCGTCTGCTTCTTCGGAGCCGTCGGAGAAGGTTTCAAAAGTGGATACTTCCTCCTCAGTTCCATTGTCCTCGGGGCCGCAGGAGAAGGTTTCGGTTATGGATACTACCGCCTCGGCTCCATTGTCCTTGGGGCTGCAGGAGGTATCTGTTGTACTGGAGTCTGAGAATCTGTTTTTTTTTTTTGAGGGGGGGGGGTGATGATGTCATTACAGATTCATCTCTACCACCTGACCCCCAACTAGCTCCTCTTAGGAAGCCAGACCATTTTTATAGGGTTCTTGATCCTCACAAACACATTTTTAGGAATCCTACAAACGCTTCCTTGCCAAATGAGGAGAGAACCCATCACAGTTTCCAGTTCCATATGGTTATGTACCAGAAAACTACCAGACCATATGAAGGAAATACTGAAGAGATGGAAGATAGGGATTTGTCCAAAGCATTCCTGGTTATCTGCAGCTCTTTCTCTCTCAAGTTGCAAAGCATTCTCTGCATTATGGTTTTGATGTTTTGTGAACAGGTTGGCTGCCCCCAGGGTCTGTTATTCGCAGATAAGCCTGTTTAAGGGAGCAACCCCTTCCAGACCATATTAAGTCTGAGATGTCAAATGGTCTTCTAGACAAAGATTTCTTCTTTGGACGTAAGGCTGAAGCTATCTTTAAAAAACTGGAGGAGAAGGCTAAATATATGCAGATTGTCAAGGGTGTTTTGTAGGTTCAGACACCCAGATTTAGCACAAACTATCTCATTAAGCCCTGGTCCTTTCCTCCCTCTCAGCACAGACTGAGAGAAAAGGATCAGAAGGGGTAGAATACCTTGGTAACATAAAAGATGGCTGTGAAGATAGGTGAAGGCTGCCAGGCTAGCTAGCTAGAATTTTGTAGATAATTCTGTCTTTTGTAAGTATTAATGTAAGCCACAGGCTTGTTCTCTTAAACGTGAAAAGACTGTATTGGATGTTGAACTAAAAATAATGCAACAGTGCACTCTGCTGTAAGAAGGCTGATAAGTCAAGCATTGTAAAATTCTTTAATCTAAAACTCGGAGCCGTAATGTCTAGAGGGAGGCATTCTGCTTATTGTTTTGATGGTGGAGTTAACAGCTAGAATTTACATGTATAATTTATTTTATTGTCTGGCTTCCTGATCAGCTGCAAGATCAAAAGGGCTATTAACCTCTTAGTTTCTCTTTGCCTGGGAACCAGAAAGAAATAATGTAATCTGAAATGAATCAGTGGTACTATGTTATCAGTTTAATGACAGAAAGAATGAGAGAATTTGAGCATTTGTCTTGAGAGCATCCATCTCACCAGCACTCTGCCTGTGTTCTATATGTAAGTTTTTTAGAACTGTGTTTTCTCTTGGATATAGCTAGGAACTATGAAGAGTACATTCATTTTTTTCTGTATTGATGTCAGAACTTTTCTACTGTATTATTTTAAGTATTTTTGTGGGATCTCTGAACTCCTTGACTAGCACTGTGTAGTAAGATGTATTGTCTTGTGTTTTTCATTTATTATTAAATATTTTTAAACCTTTCAACTGTGGCTGTTTTGTGTAGAGATAATTTAAGCTCTAAGAAGTACATTGTATGTATTTAGTGATACTGGCCAAGCCACTCCAATAAGCCTTGACTGTTCAGTTGCACTTACCATTTGGATAATAATATTATTGTACAGTAATAATTGGACACCCTTTGTTAAGGGCCTTTTTAGTAGCTGATAAATAGTGGGTGGTGGCAAGTGGTATCGCCATATAGTCTGGGTAAAAGGGACACAGCTGGACAACCTGTGCCAGCCTTCCTCAGGAGTGTCTGTGTGGTTGTATATAACTCTTATCTCAAAGTGTGTGTGTCAACTAGTTGGGCAGGGACACGAAGCACTGGTGGACAGAGAGGGTGGTGGAGGTTTTAGCTTGCCCACTAGGCTGAGACCTGGACCCTATAGCTCTGACAATGGGGAGTCTTATTGGGGACCTGGAGAGAAAGGGAGAAACCAGCCCCAGACTGATTGTGGTCTCTGTGTGCTCTTAAGGGAAATTGTACTTTACTGTGTGTGTACTTATTATCCTTTCCTTTTATGGACACCCCTCACTGGTGTTAGTGGTGAGGATTGAGGCTCCTTAATTGCTGGAATGTAAAACCCAAAAACGGACCAGCACTTGCAGGATAATAAACTGATATTTATTGCTCCATAATAATACAAACCACCATATCAGCAGAGATGAAAAGCTCTGCTGAAGCAAACCGGTTTCGGCTAATGTTAGCCTTTATCAATGCTTGGTATAAAGTAAATTCAAACTTCCACCATATTGAAACCTTTATATAGTCTATCTCTTAAAGAGATATGACCCATTTGTAAACAGAATATTAATGTTAAGATTACAAAGTACACATTATAACACCAATACTCATTTGGACAAAAATATGTATCTCCTACAAGATTATGTCATATTGCAAATGTAAAGATAAACACACAACTGCATATGTATATTATCATGTGCAGATGATGTGAAACAATAACAATATGGATACCATGCCCCTCAAATGTAATACTAACATAAATACATATATAATTGGCATGTATTATTTGATGATATAAATAATACTAGCCATAATAAATAATTTTATCTTACATATTTGCATGGTTATCACATAGTTTCAAAAATAAAATAAAATACAATGAATATATTTAACTCAATATATTGGTTCTAATGTGTTTAGTCCTGGCTTGAAAAGACCCCCTAACCTAATAATCCATTTGTTCTCCATATCGTTGAGTTTCTGATGCCAACCTGCTTTAAATTTGCGATGTAAAATAATTCTGTCTATAATGACAAATGTGAAAATGGCTGAAGGGTGTTCCAGAGTGTGTTTATATAAAGCATTGGTGGTACGTCTGTTCCTAATGGCACTCATATGTTCACATATTCTCAGTTAATTGCTGGGCCAGTGCATGGGCGTTGCATATTAATTGTTTGGCAGTGGTGGGATTTCCACACCACATATTAATTGGTTGGCAAATACTAATTGGCTTGTAGTGGTGTGGATAGTGAATTCCTATAGCTTGTGTACAGTAATCTCTGAAGGTAGTTGGTACTCTAAATCAGCCACACAGTGAATACTCAGAGTTCAGATCACAATTGTTTTATTTCTTTTGTTAGCTTAGTTAGTCAGGGAGAGCAGGTAAGCATGTCAGCAGAGGAGTATGGAAAGCTGACAAGGAGCCAGCTGGCTGAGATGTGCCAGGCTAGGGGACTGGTGCATGGAAACCTTACTAAGGCAGACATGATTGCAGCTTTGGTCACAGCTGCATCCAAAAACAGCAACCAGGAGGACATTCAGACTGGCAGTGGAGATGTACCACACTCCAGGAATGGACAGCTCAGCCTTTCTGCAGAGGACTTAAAAATCCATCTGGAGCTAAAGAGACTTGAGTTGGAGGCCAGGTGTTTGGAAATAAAAGCAGCAGAGAGACTGAGGCATCTAGAGAGTGAGGACAATGAGAAACTGCGATGTTTTCAGGCTGAGAAGAATGAGAAACTGCTATGCCTGGAAGCTGAGGAAAAGGAAAGTCAGAGGCAGCATGAAAAGGAGATGGTGACTCTTCGCCAAAGTTATGGAGGGTAATGGGGAAGGGAGTAACCAGACCCCAGAAGCACAAAAGGTCAGTAAATTTCTTCCGCAGTTTATAGAGGGTGATAATTTTGATGGTTCCATTCATATATTTGAGGGGATATGTAAACTGTATGATGTTGACCAAAGGCCCTGTGTGTATGGTTCCTGGTCCCCTTACTCCATGGTAAAGCTGTAACTGTGTTGTCTGAAATGTCTGACTTTGACTGTTTTATTTAAACTACTGTTAAGAACTGTGTTAGAATTTTTTAAGCTAACACCTGAAACGTTTAAGGAAAAAGTTTTGTGAACATAGACACAAGGCAGATGAAAGTGTGAATATGTTGCTGAACTGAGCACTTAATTTCATAGGTGGGTAAGTGGATGTCAGGTCACCACTTTTGAAGGGCTGGCAGACCCTTTGGGGATGGAACAAGCTCTTAGCACTTTCCCTGAGGACATGACGATCTAGTTAGCTAAGACAGTGTGCTAATTCAGATGAGTTGGGGAAAAAGGGAGACCTATACCTAGCAAGCAGGGTATCCATGCACAGGAAAGGGACCCCCCAGTACTGCTCATGTGTCTAAAGGAACCCATGGTGGGCATCCCAGACTGCCCCAACAGAATCTGCCAGTTGTAGAGGAAGCCACTAGTCCAGGTACATGTCCAGACCTAGGGTTAAATATTGTGAATGCAACCAGTGAGGCCATGTGGCATACAGATGACCACCGAGGCAAGGTGGGGAACAAAAGGTGAGAGCGCCAGTAAATGGGCAAGACAAAATGCCAATAGTAGGTTGTCTTGAGACAATAAGGGTACCGAACTACCATCCTGCAGATGCCCTCATAGGGAAGGACTTGGCTGAGGCAGTACCATGTGTTAATGCAGTTACAAGGAGTCAGGCTTTGAGACAAGCATATGGGTCTGGTAGCCTGGGGGTGACCCAGACAGACCGCATATGTGCAGCCAGGACTGGTGAGATGGTTACTTCAGGGAGGGAGCTACTCTGTAGTAGCGAGACTGAAGGTGAGCCAGAGCTGCTTGTGGGTACTGTTGTTCCCTTGGACAGAGTGACTGCAAAGGTAGAGGTGAGTAGTAGTACCCAGGCTGACAGTGAGGCACCACTGTCAGTGGATGCCAGACTTCCTGTAGAATGGGAGCTGTGAAGGATTACAAAGAGAGAGTTGAGACAGGCTCAGCTTTTAGACCCTACATTGCAAGGCCTGAGGCAGTTAGCTAGTGAGGCACCTGATTCTCAAGGGAAGGGGGGAGCTGTGTATATTGGGGCAAAGGGTTTACTGTATAGAGAGTGGACTCTTGAGGGAGGGCTAGAAGGTGAGAGGGTACAGCAGTTGGTAGTGCCTAGAGCCTACCGTTTGGCTCTTTTAGCCATAGCCCATGCTATTCCCTTAGCAGGTCATATGGGCATAAAACGTACAAAGATACGTATTATGTAGAACTTCTAATGGCCCAGAGATGTAACAGGGTACTGCAGGACCTATGAACAGTGTCAAAAGGTAGGCAAGAGACAAGGTGAGAGCTCCTTTGATGCCTTTGCCTGTGATTGAGGAGCCATTTCAGAGGGTAGCTATAGATATTGTGGGGCCTCTGAGTACCCCAAGTTACACAGGGAAAAAGTATATCCTAGTGGTAGTAGATTATGCTACATGATACCCTGAGGCAGTGGCTCTGTCGTCCATTGAGGCAGAAAAGGTGGCAAATGCTTTGTTAGAGATTTTCAGCAGGGTAGGTTTTCCAAAAGAATTACTGACTGACAGATGTGCCAATTTCATGTCCGACCTGCTGGCTTGTCTGTTGAAGTTCTGTAGGGTAAAGCACCTGAAGACCACCACCTCCCATCCTCAGACTAACGGTCTTGTTGAGAGGTTAAACTCTACAATCAAGTCCATGCTACGGGCATTTGCAGACCATTTTAAGAGGAAGTGGGACAAATATTTGCCCCATCTGTTTGCTTACAGATAGGTTCCCCAGGAATCTACAGGTTTTTCACCCTTTCAGTATCTGTATGGGCATAGCTTGAGGGGGCCTCTAGATTTATTTCGAGATGAGTGGGAAGGTGAGTCTGAGTCTCACAAAGGAGTCTGTTGTGGACCTTGTGGCATATGCCCTAAACCTCAGGACAAGGCTCAGGGAACTCATGGGTGTGGCCCAGGAGAACCTGGCAGAAGCCCAGCAGCAGAAAAAGGGTCTAGTATGACAGGAATGCTCGAGGTAGAGAGTATGCTGTAGGGCAGCAGGTAATGGTTCTCATTCCTGTTAGACACAACAAGCTACAAGCAGCTTGGGAGGGACCCTACAAGGTGGTAAGAATGCTAAGTGATAACTTCATGGTGGAACTGTTAGGCAAGAGGCAGGGGCACAGACTCTACCATGTTAACATGATGAAACCTTACCATGATAGGGATGCCCTTGTGCTCAGCATTTGCAGTAGATTGCAGGAGGCATCTGAGAGAGATCTGGTGACTGATCTCCTCAGTGAGGCTTGGACTAACACCTCGGTGGAAGGGTAGCAATTTTTACAGCAGCTATCTCCTACCCAGGTTCGAGACGTCCGAGCAATGTTACATGAGTTTTGGGGACATTTTCTCTGGGAAACCAGGGTGCACCAACCTGGTGCAGCACCAGGTGGATACAGGACCCCGAAAGCCTATTAGGCAGCTCCTTATAGTGTGTTTGAGAGAGTCAAACAGACTCTGAGGGAGGAGATATAAGAGATGTTGGAATTAGGGTAATTCAAGAGTCCAACAGTCCCTGGGCCTCCCCAGTGGTGCTGGTGCCAGAGGAGGAAGTTAGCACCAGGTTCTGTGTGGACTACAGGAAATTAGTCACACAGATCAGATGCTTACCCAATGCCTAGGACAGATGAGGCCCTAGAGCAGCTGGGTGGGGCTAAGTATCTTACAACTATTGATCTTACCAGAGGTTTTTGCCAAGTGCCCTTGACTCCCAGTGCCACAGAGAGGTCAGCCTTTTTGTCTCCTTTTGGATTGTATGAGTTCACAAAGTTGCCCTTTAGGATGAAAAATGCCCCAGCAACTTTTCAGAGGCTGGTAGATCACATCCTAGCAGGAGGGTTTGCCCTTGCTTATCTAGATGATATTGCCATCTACAGCCATTCCTGGCAAGAGCACCTTCAACATGTCAGGGAGGTGCTGGGCTGATTGCAGAGGGCAGGGTTGACCATTAAGCCCAGCAAATGTCAGCTGGGTATGGCAGATGTCTCCTACTTGGGACATAGAGTGGGGAAGTTGTAAGATCTAACCAGAACCTGCCAAAGTAGCAGCCTTTCAGGCATGGCCTGCACATGTTACCAAAAAGCAGGTGTGGGCATTTTGAGGGACAGCAGGGTACTACAGTAAGTTTGTCCCCAGTTATAGTACTCTAGCTGTTCCCTTCACAGACCTGACTAGGAAAAACTGGCCAGATAAGGTAGTGTGGACCCCAGCATGTGAGCGGGCATTCCAGGAGCTTAAGTAAGCTTTGGGAGGGGACCCCCTGTGTTAGCCAATCCAAATTACAGCAATGAATTTGTTGTGCAGGTGGATGCTTCGAACCATGAGTTGGGGGCTGTACTTGGCCAGATTTCTTCAGAGAGAGATCACCACCCATTGGTTTACCTCAGTCATAGACTCCAATCCAGGGAGGAATGCTATTCAGCTGTAGAAAAGGAATGTCTAGCCAGAGTGTGGGCACTGCAGAAACTTCAGCCTTATCTGTATGGAAGAAAACGGATCACAATCCCCTAATATGGTTACACAGAGCCAGCCAGCAAAATGCCAAGTTGCTAAGTTGGAGCCTAGGGTTGCAAGCATACATGTCAGTGCAGCACCGCAGTGAGATTAGCGATGCCAACACGGATGACTCTCAAGACAGGGAATGGGGTAAGGTATACTCAGATAGACCTAACCCTCTCAAGCAACGTTTCTCAATGGTCACTTGAAAAGCTAGCTTGAGTTCTCCAGGGGGAGAATATGTGTGAAGATAGGTGAAGGCTGCCAGCCTAGCTAGATAGAATTTTGTAGATAATTCTGTCATTTGTAAATATTAATGTAAGCCACAGGCTTATTCTCTTAAATGTGAAAAGACTGTATTCGATGTTGAACTGAAAAAAAATTAACAACAGTGCACTCTGCTGTAAGAAAGCTGATAAGTCAAGCATTGTGAAATTCTTTGATCTAAAACTTGGAGCCGAGATGTCTAGAGGGAAGCATTCTGCCTATTGTTTTGGGGCCAGAGTTAATAGCTAGAATTTACATGTATAACTTATTTTATTGCTCTGGCTTCCTGACCAGCTGCAAAATTAAAAGGGCTATTAACCTCTTAGTTTCTGTTAGCCTGGGAACCAGAAAGAAATTATGTAATCTGAATTGAACAGTGGTACTGTGTTAACAATTTAAGGACAGAAAGAATGAGAGCATTTGTCTTGAGAACATCCATCTCACCAGCACTCTGCCTGTGTTCTATACATTAGTTTATTTTAGAGCCATGTTTTCTCTTAGATATGGCTAGGAACTACTAGGAAGATTAGATTAGTTGTTTTGTCTGTATTGATGTCAGAACTTTTCTACTGTATTATTATAAGTATTTCTCTGTGATCTCTGAACTCTTGACTAGCACTGTGTGGTAAGAAGTTTTGTTTTGTGTTTTTATTATTATTAAATATTTTTAAACCTTTCAACTGTGGCTGTTTTGTGTAGAGATAATTTAAGCTCTAAGAGTACATTGCATGTATTTAGTGATACTGGCCAAACCACTCCAATAAGCTTTGACTGTTCGGTTCCACTTATAATTTGGATAATAATAATGCACAGTTGTAAATTAACAAAGAAGCCAAAAACTAATCCAAAAGTTTTATTTTAAGTGCTTTTGTTTCATCAATAAGCAACTTCATCAGAAAGTGACAAAAATACACACAACCCAGCTTAAATACTCCCCCTAATTAGCCACTTAAAGTACTGCCTACATTTAAAAAAAAAACAAAAGTACTATAAACATTCTACCACTATAGAACAATAAAATGGTAAATAGTACTTATACATCCATCCTAATGCCCCATAGTTCAAAAATATACAATATAAATATATATATAAGAAAATAAAAATACATACGCTTTTCTAAAAAAAAACATATATGTATATAAAAAATTAAAACTAAAATTAGCAGGTCAGAAGTGAATCCACATGACTGGAACTTATACAAGGACATTATTCAGACCTGTCTGCGTATCATGGCATGTGCCAGAAATAGGCCTTTTTCTTTCAAGCCAAAACTGTAAACATTGTATACAATGGGAAACATTCAGAGGCTTGAGGGTATGGAAGCCTTCTCCTTCCCATGGACAGGTCTGCTTCTGTATACATTCCCATCCCATTCTTGTCCTTTCCAGGGTGCTTCTAACAATCTGGAAGGAAGGGCCTAGAGTGATAGTGAAAGCACCTATTTGGCTGAGGCAGCCTTGAATCTGGTTTTGTCCTTTGAATTCTTTGTCAGTGAATGTGTTCTGGATCTGATCCTCTGATCTGAATCTGCTGCATGCATATGTTAGACTTTGGAACAAACCCTCGAGTTTCTCCCTGTACCTACAATACCCCAGTCCTTCCTCAATACCCCAGATCTCGTTTGCCTCAGTCATGCTCAGATGCAGGGTCCTTCTCTTGAGTGATTGCATTAGTAATTTGTAAGGGATTTTGTTCTTTCTGCTTAAATGTTTACTTTCTCTTGTTTTTCAGCCTCTGTTTGTTTTCTGATACAGCGTCAGTCTCCTTACTGTTTCTAAGTAGCGTTTTCCTTATTTTTACCAGTTGGTATTATCTTAATTATCCTTTAACACAGGAAAATTATCTATTACCATTGCTGGTAATTCTTCTTTCCCTTTTTTCTAACACCTCTCTAACTTTCAAAGACAACACTTTGTAGTTTTTCTTAGTTAAATCCTTTTTTTTTGTTGTAGAACTGTCTATCCTTAGTCTTTTGTCATGGCTAACAAGCTGACATGAGTTAAAAAAATGCACTTGTTATTGGCATAAAATCCGTAATTAAGATGCCCACAAGGAGTGCATTTATTGTGTCGGAGCCGCCCATCTGGATACTAATTGTGCTGCATTCAGTTCGAGTGTTGGCTGACAAACCAGCAAACTTATTTTAAAAAGACTACTTCCTGCTTTAACACGTCCTTCTGGGGCTTAACCGTCTTGCAAAACTACTAATCTACTCCTCCTGAGTACAGTAAATGCTATCTGATGAAGTCTCCTAAAACTTTGTGGGAACTACCAGTGAAAAGTTTGAAATATTCAGATCTAACGTCCTCTGAAACAAAGGCTCGATCTTCAGATCAGAAATCGTTGGATCACTAAGCTTTGGATGCAGTCTCATCAGGCAGTCCTACGGCTTCCATCTCAGATCTTAAGTCTTTGGATCTGAAACCTGGTACTTCGCACAGCCAAAGAATTCGCTCACCAGAATTCATCCTGGATCCATTCTTTCCTACTCTGCACTCTCCCTTCATGCAAACTCCCTGGCCTCAGTCCACCACATCCTAAAAGTCCTCCAGAAATCTATCAGAAGCATATGTGGATGGGATGATGCAGAATTTTCTCAGAGCTCAAATACAGATGAGGATCATACCTTCTCTGTCCCCTACTGGATCCATGAGTCTTCCAACCACTATTCACACAATACTACCTCCTCCTTCAAGCCACCCGACAGTTTCAGAGCCCCAGGATCCAACAGCACCAAGAGGTTTGGAGTCCTCTACAGAAAATCACTTCTTTGATTCCGACAGCATCCTCAACGAGTTCTGCTGCTATATGTTCGGATAGGAACAGGTGCTGTATTTGAAGTGCGGGTGGGTGGCCCATTGGGCCAGGATGTACTAAAATGTTATAGGATCCATCTTTGCCCCTCGGAGACTTGGCACTGGACAGTACTGATCTAGTTCCATCCTTGAAGCATGGATCCTGTTGGAGTTGTGACCTACCTTTATTGGAAGTCTCAGCACCAGCGTGGATGGCCACGGCTTCTCTGGGGCCGTCTAATGTCAAGGTTGTGAAAAGGGCTCTTTCTCTTCCTAGAGAACCAGTCTCTCACCATTGGGATCCACTCCCTATTCCCTCCTCTGTTCTAAGCTCTGAGTTGATCAGGCCTATTCCCATACCTCTCAACCTCTAAGAATAAGAAATCTGGACCAAGTCATAAATAATGGTGGGACAAAGGCCCAAAAATAGGGACACTTTTTAAATATTGCTCTTACAAACTTAGAAAGTTGATCCAATAACATGTTTTGCATTAGTATGAATTTTTTTAAGGGTATGACGTCTGTACCTCAAAAGTCTGCCATTATTTTCTGATTTCAGTACTCTGGTTTGCCAGAAAACCACAATTTTATTAGAAACAGACCAAAAAATATTAGGCAAAAACCTGGACATTCTGTGAAAATCTGTACAGTTAAGGGATATACAGTTCCAGCTAGCTTCAATCATTTCTCATAGAGGAGCTCCCCTGAGTGTCCCCCAGAGGAGATGCATCAGAAAGAGTGTGTGCAAGAGGCGGCACATGGATTACCCTCTAGAATCTCTCAAGAAGGATACCTTTTTCGATGAAGGGTCCCCCAGATCTCCTCTTGATGATTTCTCCTTTGGAGACATATTAGAGATCCTCGAGCAGAAAGGTGGTTGGTCTTCCGATAATGCTTCTCCAGAGGAATCAGTATATTTGGAAGCCTTCAGTTCTGGCCTGTCTACATTCCCCTCCCTCCGTGGATGAACTTATTGATTTAGTTTCCTGCCAGGCATGGAAGTAGACCGTTACTATTCATCCCATTCTGAGATGGCCTGATGAATCCTTAGCTGTACCTTAGGAGAGATCCCACTGGAGCAAAGGGGTCCCAGTAGATGCTATGGTGGTGGCGGCAGCCACTAAAAAAAGAGCTTAGAAGTACATAACTCATCTGTCCATACACCAAATGGAGTCTAGGGCACTGGACAAATTTGGAAATTGAGTCTTTCCCTTGGCGACCTTCCCCTTGAGGTCTTTTAACTGCCTGGCACATTTCACAAGACTGCAGACAGAGTTGACTAAGGAACTGTAAAATTCTCTTTGAGTCTGTGTCTGCAGAGGATTTCAAAAGATCATCTTCTCAACTGGCCACTTCCATGAGGTTGATCTCTCACGCAGCAAAAGTCACCTCTTGTGCTGCTGGTTCAGGCATTGCCATAAGGAAGCATGCCTGGATGCGACTGTGTAACTTTGTGGAACCTTTCAAGATGTCTTTCATTAACACTCCCTTTAATGATACACTTTTAATGGCACATCTTTAATTGGTCTATCTGCAAAAGAAATGCTTATGCATAGTGATCAAGAAGGGGAAGACTCTGCTTTGGGAATCATGTTTCTACCCCTAAACAGACCTTTTCTAGGAATATGAGGAGGCAAGATAATGTGGTTGTATAAATCTCAGGGACCTTTCCAAGATCCACGTGGGGACAACTCCTCCAGATGCAGAGGAGGCAGTTCCAATGGTGGATGTCACCCTAGCGGCATTGGAGGCCTGCAAAATTTGGGTTTCTGCAATTCCTTTCCAGTCAGACTCTTCCAGCGCTCCTGAAATGCTGCCCGGCTGTCCACCTCTGGAGGCAGTCAAGGGACAAACATCGTTGCATCCAAATTCCTGGGCAAGTTTAACAGAAGTTTCCTGGGTGCTAAGAATAATATTCAGGGGTTATTCAATATCATTTTTCCAACTCCCTATCTGCAAAAGAAAGAAGCTTCCCGATGTTCCAGCCAGTCAGAGAAAGGCAGCAGTGCAAGAAAGTCAAAATCTGCTAGAAAAAAGTCATCCAAGAGGTCCTGCCAGATCAAATAGGATTTGAAACTTACTCTCACTTTTTTTAGTGCCTAAAAAGACACGGAACCTCAGACCAGTTTTGGATCTGAGCAAATTGAATCAGTGTGTGAAAAAGTCAGAGTTCCAAATGGTCACAGTACAGTCCATTCTGCCATTTTTTCCCAAGGATGATTAGATATGCTTTATAGACCTTGAGGATACACACTGTCGCATCAAAATACAGGCACTTCCAAAGACACTTATGCTTTCGACTGGGAGCCATTCACTACTAATTCAGAGTCCTGCCCTTTGGACTAACCACAGCCCCTGGGGTGTTTACCATATGTATGTAGTGGTGGCAGCTCACTTGAGACTCAGGATTCTGAGTGTTTCCATATCTAGATAACTAGCTTCTCACTGCTCCCTCCGTGCATCTCCTTCAAAAGTCAACAGACTGTCCCAGATTTGTCAGTCACTGGGAATACCTGTCAGTTATTCCAAATCAAGTCTAACATCAGTACAGAGCCTGGAGTTCATTGTGCACATTTGGACATGACAGTGCAAATTGCATCCTTACCAACTCATTGCATAAGCGCACTCAGATCTCATGTTCATCAGATTCTGTCCTGTCAGTCTCCTCCAGCCAGATCCATTCTTCAAGTATTGGGGTCTGTGTCAGCAACAGTAGTTCTGCTTCCTCTAGTAAGATTCTATGAGAGTGCCCTTCAGTGGACTCTAGCTGGTCAATGGTTTATTCTTCAGCAACCACAGTAATTTCCTGTAAAGCTTACACTGATTTGCAAACACCACATCCGTTGGTGGATCCAGTCAGATGACAGTTATATAAGGAGATGCAATGCACGTTCTGGGGAAAAACATATTGGTGGACAAAGTGAGCTGGTTCATTCTGATGCCTCACAGGTGGTCTCTGAAGCGACCAGTGGTGGAAGAGTTTTTCCGTTAGGGCCAACCTTGCTGCATCCCCTCTACATCCCCCCACAACAACATGTGCAGCAGGTGTTTTGCCCTGATCCCCCCCCTCAGGGAGAGTGACCAAGAGATGCTGTAGTCCAAGTTTGACCATCCAGTCTCCATTATGCTTATCCTCCACTTCTTTGATTCCCAGATTTCTACAGAAAGCAACCCAGTTGAAGAGCTCAGTCATCCTCATTGCCACCTACTAGCCTTGACAGGTGTGGTTCCCCTTCCTTTGATCTCATCTTTTTATCCTCCATGGATACTGGAACAAACTCCAGATCTCCTCTCTCACCCCTCAGGGATGAGTCGTCTCAGAATCCAAGCCCTCAGACTGACAGCATGGTTTCTTCCCCTGTATGTACCATCATATTGTCCTTGCAAAAAGATTCCACCAAGGAAGTTTAGAAGAACAAATAGAAACTATTTTCACTTTGGGCATTGAAAAATGATGTTGACCTCTTTTCTGCCCTAGTTTCTGCTGTTATTGAATTTTTGGCTGTTCTTTTTAAAGAAGCTAGCTTTTCTGTGATTAAACTGCAGTTGGCAGCCATTTCAGACTTTAAAATTGGGGACCAAAATTATTCTGTAGCTTCTTCCAAATTATGTAAAGCCTTTCTAAAAGGCATTTTTCTCCGTATACCACCAATAAAGGATTACCTCACTGGGATCTGACTGTCGTGCTGCATGGTCTGACTCAAAAATCCTTTGAACTTTCAGCAAAAAAATTATCTTAGATTTCTTTCATTGAATACAGCTTTCTTGGTAGCTATAACTTATGCAAAAAGTATTTCTGTACTCCAGGCATTTTCATCAAATACTTCCTGTATTATTTTCCATAATGACAGGGTTGCTTTACGAACAAGCCCATCTCTTCTTATTCTTTTTTTTTTTTTTTTTTTATAAACCTGAAGAGGCTTCTGAGTCAAACAATAACCAATACATTCATTTACCAGTTTTTTTTCCCCAAATTTTTCAAACAAAGAAGAATACATGCTACATCTGCTAGATGTGCACAGACAAATGCATTGATATGTTGTCCTGTCTCGCCATCATTTTTGTTGGTATGGTTCGGAACCGAGCATTGGTTCCAACTCGGCCTAATACAAAAACTCGCGAGCTTCCACTGGCTCCAGGCTAACCCCTATCTCATGATGCTTAGGGTAGAATACCCAGATCTCATTTGCCACTCAAGTGATCTAGGTGTATTCTGGCTGGCTCATTGGTTAGGTAGTTCTTTTATTATATTTCTGTCGATATTCTCTTTTTATAGGAAATCTTTTTCAGTCCCTTTTCTGTTGTGTGCGAATTGTTTCGTACGGGTTTTTTTGGTTAGTTAGTGAAAGCTTCCTTATCTGTTTGTTAGGCCTACTGTCTTCCACAAGCTCATTTTTCTACAGAGTTTTCCCTGGTGTTGCAAACCCATTTCAGTTAGAGGGTTCTTAACGACCCATTTAACTTAGAGGGTCGCTCCCCTATCCCCGTGTGTTTCCCTTTGGCTTAGGAGAATCCGTTTTAGTTGAAGGATTCCTCTGCATAGTTTTCTTCTTTTTGTAGTGGTTAGTGTTTAGTATTACATAATTAACGCGTGTGGTGTGTTCTTGTAGTTAGTAGACTAGCTGCTGTTGGTTTAACCTGTAAACACTTTTCATAGCTGTTGTTCATTAAAGCCTTTTTTTGGCAGTGTTTTTGTGTTAAGTTCGGCTTCTAGTTTTGGACAAGCTATTTTCATAGTTGCTATCGGTCGCGCCCTTTTTGGTCTTAGGCATGTCTAAAGAGCAGAAGGAACCTAGGCAGTCAGGGTTCAAAAAATGTTATTGTTGTAGTCAAAAGATGTCGATTACAGATGGGCACACTAGCTGTGTTTGTCTTGGTGCCATCCATTTGCAAGATCCGTGTACCGTTTGTCATGGATTCAATAGCTTTAGGAGCTTATCTGATGATGACCTAGAGTGGGTGGTGAAGAGACTGCTTCGAACACCAGTGCTGGCAAAAATGTTGTCATCTCAGACCCCAAAAGAATTGGAACCATCCAAGGCACCAATCCCCATCCTCGATTCCTCCTCTACCCTGACCTGTGGTCTTGGGTCCTATAGTAGTGGAGGCATCAGAACCGAGACCTCCATTAGGTTAGTCTGTTCCGACATCTCCTCTGACTTCCTCGATTCCATTGGATGTCGAAGAGTCTAGGAGCCGACATTCACCCATCTGGTCCGGGCAGGGGACTCGGCATGGACAGTTGTCCGATCCGATTCTACCAATCGGTGCCTCGGCCAGGTTGAGCTTGGCTCCTACGTCAGCTTTGGAGCCACCCGCTTTGCCTCTGAGTCAGTCCCCTCTCTCTTCAGAGCGGGGTGGAGGGGCTTTTGAGCTGATGGAGAGAGTACAGTCACCCCAGACAGCTCCACTCTGTGGCCCAGGTTCTCTTCCCTCCCAGGTGCCAATGTTGGTCTCATCATCACCTTCTCCCCCCAAGCATAGAGACCCAGACCCCCAGGAAGCCCCTGCGGGTGGCATTATCTCTTCCGAAACTTCACCAGGGTACCCCTCTGAGGAAGCCACTCAAAAGAGGTTGTGAAAGAGGAAGCACATACTCTCCTGAGTCTGTCACCTCAGATACTGATTCAGAAGAGTCCCCCTCTGAGGATGTCTCCTTTGCTGACATCCTTGAGATCCTTAAACAGAGGGGCAGCTGGAAGCCCACCAACCCTTCGGAGGACAAGTCTGTATACCTGGAGGCTTTTGGGTCTCGCCCTACCAATTCCTTAGTGTCTCCCCACTGTGACCAACTTATGAATGTAATATTTCGTAAGGCCTGGGCTTCTCCAGATACAGTGGAGCCTGTTCCGCGGAGGCCCAAAAAATTAATTACACTGCCTTCAGAAAGAGTTTTTGACCAACGTTGTCCCAGTAGATGCGATGTTGGTGGCAGCGGCCATCAAAAGAAAGTCATCAGAGACCTCCTCATCTGTCCATCCTCCAAATAGAGTCGCAGACTATGGACAGGTATGGAAAGTGTGCTTTTTCTTGAGCGGCTTTTACCCTCTGGTCGCTTAATTACTTGACCCATTTTACAAGACTTCAAAGAGATCTCCTGAAAGATCTGGGAGATGCTCTTCAAGGTACTGTAGCTTCGGGGATTACAGATAGTTTCCTCTCAGCTCTCCACCCTTAACTCAGTGGCTAACTCCTCCATGCCACTGATTTCATAAGCAGCTGATGGACTGAGCAGGGCAGCAGCCTCAGGAATTTCCTTGAGACATTCCTGGATACGTTTATGCAATTTTGCCGAACCCTTCAAGTCTTCCTTCACCAACACCCCCTTTGATGGTTTGTCCCTTTTTGGACCAAAGGTGAAAGAAACCTTGACCAGATGTGAATAGGAAGGGAAAACTTTGTCTGTCATGGGGGTCTGTTTTTCCGCCCCGTCTAGACCTTATCCCAAATGCCAGAAAGGTGGGAAAATGTGGTTCGCAAATCCCAAAAAGGTTTTTCTGACACACGTTGTGAAACTTCCCCCAGGGGCAGAGGGGGAGGTAACAATGGAATACGCCGACTTTGCGGCAGAGGGGGTCCACAGAATCAAGGTGACAGATGCATTCTCTGGCAGGCCCTTCCAGCTTTCCTGAGGGGAGGCCCACCTGCTCTTCTCTGGAGGCAGTTGGGATGCTTTTCACTGTACCCAAATGCCTGGCTGGAAATCACTCAAGACAAATAGGTACAGACAGTCATATCCAGAGGTTATTACATTCCCTTTTTCACCCCCCTCCCATAGATCAGTCCATTCCAGACATTCCACCCAGTCAGAGGGACAAGGCAACATCAGAGGTACAAGTTGTTAGAAAAAAGTCATCCAAGAGGTCCCCACAGACCAAATTGGATCTGGAACTTACTCAAGGTTCTTCTTAGCTCCAAAAAAGAGAGGGGACTGGAGGCCCATTTTGGATCTCAACAGACTGAGCGGGTCTTTAAAAAAAAATCAAAGTTTCGGATGGTGACACTGCAATCTATATTCCCTTTTCTTGGGAAAGACTATTGGATGTGCTCGATAGATCTCCAGGATGCATACTACCATATAAAGATGGACTGGCGATTCAGGAGACACTTACGCTTTTGGCTGGGAGCCAGTCACTACCATTTTCGAGCCCTGCCCTTTGGTCTCACTACAGCCCCCATAGTGTTCACCAAATGCATGGCAGTGGTTACGGCTCACTTGAGACGTCTAGGATTCCACATGTTTCCATGTCTAGATGACTGGCACTTGACCACCACCACCAAGTATCTACTACTACAACCAAGGGAAGAAACAATACTACTTTGCTCCAAGCTAGGCATATTACTTTCTTAGTCGTAAAGTTGGATTCAAAGGAAGTGGTGGCAAAACTTATCCCCGAGAGAATTCAATCCCTACACAATAAAATCAGGACAAATGATGTCAAGAAGAAAGGATCAGAAGAGGTCTGTGTTGCAGGTTCTGGGTACCATGGCAGTGGCAATTCTTCTAGTTCTCTAGCATGTCTGCAGATGAGGGTCCTCCGATAGTTACTCTTTGCCCAATGGTCCATGTAAGATCTACCTCTGTCACATCAGATAATTATTACAGAGTCATGCAAGAAGGATCTTCTCTGGTGGCTTCAAACCAACCAGCTGTCATTGGGTCTCCCGTTTGTATTCCTGCAACCAACTGCTGTACTGACCACGGGCGTATTCCTGCAACTGACTGCTGTACTGGCCATGAGTGCTTCCCAGATTGGCTGGTGGGGCATTATCTGGGAATACCTGTTCAAGCTTTATGGCGAAAGAATGAAAACCACTTGCATATGAATGTCCTAGAGAAGAGATCGGTGCTGTATGTGTTGCAGTTATTCTAGGATTCTCTTCCGATAGGGACTATTGCAATTCAGACAACAGACCAGCCTTGCTGCGACCTTTTCGCCACTTCCATGAATGCCAAATGCAGCAGCTACTTTGCCCTCACCCCCCCCCCT